>NC_092423.1:39845551-39996444 GCF_036169615.1 Heliangelus exortis
TGCTAATCATTACTCTGATACAAGTTTCTGACTTCAGCAGAGTACATGGTAAAAATCTGTGTTTTCCCATTAAGTAGAGCCAAAACCCAAGTCTTCATCATAAAAGTAGTAGCATGGGTAGAAGTAGGTCCTGTGCCCTTTTTTTCATTGTCTCAATTTTGTTTCATTTTCTTGAAGAGCAACATTAATCCATTTTAGGTGTTATTCTTATCCACCTCGTGTTTGTTTCAGCATACTGGATTTTTCTGTATCATGGCCCTACTCACACCTTCAGAAGGTTTTGTTGTATCTGATTATTGCTGCATATTGAGCATGGTCAGGAGTTTTACTGATTCTTTTCATTAAGGTTATTTTTACTTCATTCCTTAATGAGCATGTCAGCAAGCAAGTGAACACTAAGGCAGAACCTAACAGAAACTAAAAAGTATTAAGAAGTTTGCATTCAAGAAATTTCTTCCACAACTTCTACAGTAATTTCTTTTTTTAATACTTGCTGTATTTTCAAGCCACAAAAGAGAAATGTTATAAGAGAGTTATCACGCAGAGCATAACCACTTGCTGCCTCAAACTCATTTTTAAGGTTTCCCTTTCCCTGGGAATTTCTGTTGAAATCATTTCAGTGATTGAATCCTGCTTGCTTCAGGACACAAGGGGGAGTGTTACCCAGAGGGGGAAAAAAAGCAGTGTGTTGCCTACAGCATGACAGAGAAAATTAGTCACATAGGTATCATTTACTTGTTTCCTTTCAAGGCCTCTAATCCTCTATTTACATGGCATATATCCATCACACCCCTACCCCCACCACCCCCAATATTTTCTGCAGGCTGAGACAAACTTGGGACATGGTATCAGACCCAAATAAATCAGCTCTCTGGTGGGGCCTCTTGCCTACTGGATGTTTAAAATTTAATGTTCTTCCAGCTTTGAGTCCAAAACCAGAAATCTGTCCTTCTGGCTACTCTAATGATTTTAGCTACTCTTCCTATGGATCCTCCTGCTGAATAACTTAAAATTTTTGTTTAATATATATTATTTGTTACAGCTAGCTGATAATAACACCAGTCCTTCTATTTTATTGGGCAATATTCCAGGTCTCTCCCTGAGATAAACTGCCCAGTCTTTGACCTGTAGTTTATCCACTTCAGAACCAGGTTATTGTCTCGTAAAACTACTGAGATGGTGCAGTTAATACTTGCTATTATTTTAGAGGCCAGAACCATAATCTTCATCATAAAGATTTAAGTCTTTTTACATGCTTAAAGTTTTCAAACTATGGGTCATATCCTGCCATTGATTTTTACGCAAAACTTCCAGTGGTTTTTTGCAATAATTGGGTTCTTTCCTCTTGTGATTTCACACCACAGGATCAGAATGATACAATCAAATGCCTAATACAAATTTATGAACTTTGTATCATCGAATTGGTGCTATAAAACAAAATCATTTTCAGTCCAAAGGGCATGTGTGTGTATATTTGACAGACCTGTGCATCATTCTGCAAGCAACCATTTTTCTTAATATCAGCCAGTGAAACAAAGTTATACGTGAGTGATGTTGCTATTATTGAACTGATGGTAAGCCCAAGCGCTGTGCTGTTCCCTCCCTGAAATCATTTGATACAGCAGTGGCATTCCTGTTCAAACACTACAAATCAAAAGACACAGACTCAACTTCAAAGGGAAATTGAAATGTCCAGATGAAAGTTGAGATGAAAGTCCAGATGGAAAGACAAGTGTGCCTCATTTTGGCTCATCAGATAAGTGGGGAACCAGGTGCGTGTTTGAATTTTCCCCCATCACAAAAATAAAATCTACATTCTTTCTGGGGGTGTGAGGGTCTGCGGATGTGCAGATCCATTGTTGCCTCTATAAAAGTTCTTCTTGTTATTTCAGTGCTCAAAACAAGCAGAAGTTTTTGAGACCTAAATCCCACCTCCCCTTTTTTTCCCTTTTATACCAATTACATATAGACTTTTATGTTTCCTGTGTCTCTTAAAGCAACCAAAAATAAAGCAGAATTGTCGAATGGCAGACAATTAAACATGGAAAGAAGAAAGAGAATGGAAAAATCAAACATCCATTTGAAAGTCTGCTCTGAGTGAATGTCTGCTGCTCCCTCAGGACCGAGCCTGGGAAGCACCTGGTCTGGACCAGTGAGACGGTATCTAAATGCAGGATAGACCTCATCTTACTGCTCTCCTGCTTCTCCTGCAGCCCTGTGCAAGATCAGACTCCTTGTTACCCTACTGATGACTGGCTTGGAAGAAGGGGACAAAATTGTGTCTACATGGCATCACAGAATAATAGAGGAGCCTTAACCCTTCTCTCGTTACCATGAGATACCACGAGGTATCTCCACAAGGAGAGAGAAGATCCTCAGAGTCTCTGAGAGGAGTGACAGGCTACAAGGCATCCTACAAGGGAGTACTTTCCCTGCTTAAGGGGCTTTGCCGAATGCTAAAACCAGAGAACAGAAGTTACCATGACATGTAATTTCTCCATTAAACTACCCTTCTCATTTTTGAGACTTTTGAAAAAAAGAAAAAAAAAAGCATTACTCTGTCAGTAAAGCATCAGACCACAGTATAGAGGTTTGGGAGTTTATGTCTGAAAGTAAAAAAAAAAAAAAACCCACCAAAAAACCCCAAGCAAAATTGTAGCTACTTGTAAGGAAAACAACCCATACTTCCTGAGAGCTATAAGAAATCTGTTCTTCTTAAGTTGTGTTCTTAAAATAAAAATACTGCACTATTAAAATAAGAGTTTTGAAAAAAAGCGTAGTGTAATTCTACACATCTTTTCAGCTCTTGGGGATGCTCTTTACTTTATTTACTATAATTATCATGTCACTCTTACTTATGTGTAGAAGGGGGCCAAAGTTCCCTATCATCCAAAAGAAAGAGGCAAAATGGGCACTAAAAATATACTATTTTCTCTTAGTAGGATTAAAATCAAATACTGATAAAGTCCTACTGGCAAAAGGCCCACCCAGGTATTGGGGTCTGTTTGAATGGAGTTTACAACTTCCATATTTTGAGTTTTGAAAACTGGATATGTCCAACAAGCTGGACATCTCTGACAATGGTTGGTCTAAAAGAGTTTGTCATTCCAGAGGGAATTTATCCTGTATAGCTTTCATACTTCATACCAATAGATACTTAGATCCATCCATTTACTGTAAGAGGAGCTGAGATGTCTAGTTTAGGTAAGACAAAAGTAGGCTGGATGCCATTTTTAAAATAAAATCAAATATTAATTCCATGCCAGTTCTGTGATCAGTATCTCTTCTTCTGCCAAAAATTATGTTTTAAATAGAATTACCCCATGCAAGAGTAAGGATTTACTGACTTGTGAGATTTTTTTAAATTCCAAGACTGTCACAGTGTTTATAGCGAGAAAGTTTCAGTCTGTGTCTCTCAGAGTGATGTCTCCTTTGGTAATACTGGTTTTCTCAGTGCAAGCTATCGATAAAAGAGCTAGTTTCCCTTTTTTTTCTAGTGATATTTCATAGTCAGTTGCAATTTATATCTCATCTCTCATTTTGTGTCTCTGGTCACTCATCCATAGACACTGATGATCCTTTGCTGCTGCTTTGTCAGTGATTCAGAACCTGTAACACCACTTTCCACAATCTGACCCCTCCTAAACTGGTTGTAACTGATGGTTTTAACATTCTGATGAAGTAAAATTCCCCCCTAGTTTCATTAGGGCCATCTTGAAGTTGAATGTATGCTCATAAAAGATCATTTCCAATTCCTTCTGTCATTGCCTAGACCCCTGGCAATGTACAAGTGTACAAGCAATTAACAAATTTATTCTCTTAATGTCCCCAGGTGTCTTGATTAATTTTTTTTCTTGACAGATTAATCTTTGTGCTAAATGATTGTTCATTTGTTCCCTCTTTTTGTTCTCCCCTTCTTGATCTTAGCTGAGTGCTCTCCTGTCTGGGTTAAGCACACCACACCCTGGGAAGATTTGCTTCTGCTGCTGAGGTGGAAGCTGTCCAAATTATAGCAGTCTCTTCCTACAGAAATCACAGAAAGTTAGGGGTTGGAAGAGACCCCAAAGATCATCTAGTCCAACCCCCCCTACCAGAGCAGGGTCACCTACAGCAGGTCACACAGGAACATATCAGGTGGCCTTTGAATGTCTCCAGAGAAGGAGCCTCCACAACCTCCCTGGGCAGCCTGTTCAGTGCTCTGTCACCCTCACAGTGGAAAAAAAATCTTCCTAGTATTTATATGGAACTGCCTATGCTCCAGTTTATAACCATTGCCCCTTGTCCTACTGGTAGTCATCCCTGAGAAAATCTTGACTCCATCCTTCTGGCACTTGCCTCTTACATATTCATAAACATTAATGAGGTCACTCATTCTCCTCTTCTCCATGCTGAAGAGCCCCAGCTCCCTCAGACTTTCCTCATAAGGAAGATGTTCCACTCCCTTCATCATCTTGGTCGCTCTGCTCTGGACCCTTTCAAACAGTTCCTGGTCCTTCTGGAACTGAGGGGCCCAGAGCTGGACACAATATTCCAGATCTGGCCTCACCAGGGCAGAGTAAAAGCGGGAGGAGAACCTCTCTCGACCTACTAACTACACCCCTTCTAACGCACCCCAGGATGCCATTTGCTGCCTTGGCCACAAGGGCACATTGCTGGCTCAAGGTTTTCCTTCCTTCCATAGGTCCCTTTCACCTATGCTGCTCAGTCCCCAACCTATACTGGTACCTGGAAATGGGGCCCCAAAGCCAAGCTCTCCTCCTGTGTACCCCTCTGTGTATGCAGTGATTCATTTTAGGTTCTTCAGCTGTTGGATTCTTTTGCTCAAAGAGTACAGAGGATCTCCAATAAAACAACCTGGGCACTTGTCTCCCAGGGACTGTCCCAGGACTGGGCACCAAGCTGCTGGTTTTCACTGTCTGCCAGTCATTCCTGTTCATCAGATTGAAGGGGGAAATCCACAGCCATTCTGGGGGGAAATGATGTTGCCACGCAGTGTGAAACACCATGCCAGCCTATCCCACCCTCTCAGTAGACTCATTTCAACTGAGCTACCTCGTGGTTCCTCCTGTTCCTCCTCGTGCAGGTATGAATCCCTCTGGAGCACACAGGATTAGGCCAGATTTTAGCCACGTTCACCGCAAAGCAAGCTCAAGGTTGCCATGGCAACCTGAACACAGGCCACATCTGCTGAAGGAGAAGGAAGGGGAAAAGTCCAAACACACCTGGGCTGAGCGCCCAGTGCCAGCTGTGGGGGCTGAGGCTTCCTGCTGCTGCTGCCTCCAGCTGGGATGGGAGGTGTGGGGACAGTTCCATGGTTCCAGGAGATGCTCTCTCTCTCTCTTCTCCTTTGTGCCAGCAGCAGTGGCTGCTCCGTCACACATCCCAAAAGCTCCCTTGGGAGGGTGGAGCTGCCAGCCCAGCTCTACAGCCCTCTGGAAAGGGCAAAGGATGGAGTGGGACATGGGCCCATTTCCTCCCACAGCTGAGCAATTGTTTACTCTGGCTCTGTCTAGACCTGGTCTTATGAGTGTAAATATAGTTTTCTGAAGAGTGTTGGCCAAAGCTTCTTCCATCTAAAATCTCTTTTAATGCCATGCGGTTATTTCACAGGCTGTGCACCACTCTGTGGTCCATGACAGCATGCTGGGGTTCAATTTTTAAGAGATCCTTCCTCAAAATAAATAAACATCAATGAAACCACCTCAGGCCCCTGCACAGCACTCTCAGAGACTGGATTTGTGCCTCTGGGTCCAAGTTCAATTAAGCAAATGGATTAGACTCAGTGATCTTTATCAGAAAGGGGGGAATAGGAGGGGACAGTAACATCATTTTGGGAAGCCTGGACACTGTTCTGCTGCTGGGAAATGAGGTCCTAAGCACTGCTGCTTCTGAATGCTCTTGTAGCCCATCACTCACTGAGCTTGCTGATGGCTCCTCTCCCAGCTCTGCCCTTTGCAAGTCATTCCCTCTTGCTGTGACTGCCATTAACCTCTCTCATGAGCTGTGGCCTCACAAACTGCTGTAGCCAACCATGCTTGCTGCTGTTTTATCAGGCAGTTTATTGGTTGCTGCATACCTTAGCCTCTGCCTTTGCTTTCATCATTTAAATCTTCCAGCAAGCATTTCAGTAGTTCTAGGAGATGTGGTGACATAGAATCACAGAATGGATTTGGTTTAAAGTTCATCTAATTCCAACTCCCCTGCATGGGCAGGGACACCTCCCACCAGACCAAGTTGCTCCAAGCCCCATCCAACCTGGCCTTGAACACTTCCAGGGAGGGGGCATTCCCAGCTTCCCTGGGCAACCGGTGTCTCACCACCCTCATAGCAAAGAATTTCTTCCTCTAACCTAAATCCATCTTCTTTCTGTTTAAAGCCATTACCCCTTGTCCTGTCATACATGCTCTTGTCAAATCCTAATGAGGCTTTCTTCTGCCTTGGAAAAAAAAAATCCTACCACTCCAAGAACTCCCTCTGCCCAACATTTCTTCTCATGGTGCCACTGGCTGTGGATGATGCTTAACTCTGAGGTTACATGGAACCCAAAAGTGCTGAGCTTCGTTGTTCAGGGTGAACCACACCTTCAGCTGATGCAGGCTGGTAGGGCTCTACCTGTCTCAGTGAGGATTTGTCTAAGCAAATATCTTGAAGATGAAAAATATAGTCATTTAAATGTATGGGAATTCATTAGCATGGTGATACCTTTTCACAGAATGGCACGAACAGTTTGCTGCTTGAAAGATAATAATCAGATAGTTGGGTCTTCTAAAAATCTAGAACGAAATGAAAATCGCAAGGTCAAAAATGAAAACATTGCATCATTTCTCTAATCAGAAAGGATACTTACAATTAAGAGTATTTTCTTAACCATGGCTCCAGCTGATGTCAAAAAAAAAAAAAAAAAAAAAAAAAGTATCATTATAGGGTATTAATGCTGGAAAAATAACTCCAAGAATACATGAATGTAAAAATTAATTTCAGCCTGCTGTCATTTAAATTTCATTGTATTTCAGGCATGGGCAAACAATCTCAGCTTCCTAAGCTCTAATTCTGGTTTCTTGGTCTCAAACAATCTCCATTACAAATAATTCCCTGTATTTTAGATTTTTGAATCATTTCTTTTAATAATGGGAGAGAAAAGATGACACAAGTGATTAAGAGAGATTGAGGTTTTTAGCCATATCGGAAAATACAGTGGTGATTAACAGAGTGAGGATTGAATACATATATTATTATTTTATTCCTCGTATGAAAGAGAACTTTAGGTTCCATTTTGACCTTCAGCTAGTTAAAAATTCAAAGTATCTACTTGAACCCTATCCAGCAGTCCAGGCAAACACATAGGCTTGAAGTTTAGTTAAGATTTTTTTTTTTTTAATTAAAGATGGGAGTGAATTTTAGAGTCAAGGAAGACAGAATCCTCACCCTCCTTTGAGTCCCCAACAATTTTAGTGCTGTAGGATCACAACAGAAATCAAGGCTTTCCCTACTGAAAACCAGCAGATTTTTACCACTACTTGAATTTTTTAACTTTTTCCAAGGCAGCTGAAGCTATGTTATACTTGGGATTTCCAGTTAGAGGAAACAATGAAAACCAAATATGCTGCTTCCAAACCTGTGGGCTAAAAGGAGGGCAGTGTGACAGTAAGGGATGTGGACTGATACAGCTAAACCAGCATGAGAATCAAGAGATTAAGGGCAGATCAGGGCCAGAGGGACAAAGCTCTTTTGTCTTGATGGGCTTATCTGCTGTCTAAAAGAAGCCTTGCACTCTGCCACATTGTATTATCCATCCTCATATATGCAAGCAAATTAATTGCTTGTCAGTAAATTAATTTGTGCATCATGTTCATGGGAGGTGGGGAAAGAAACTGAGGGAAGTGCTGCATATTTAAAAGTCCAAATTCTGCTTCTGTGCAGTTACCAGCTGGAAGCTCATGATCTGTTTCTGAACAGACTATGGAACACCCTTCAAATTGCCCCTCAGGCCTTTTGAGAAAGAATTTTGAGAGACAGGTTTTTCTCTTTGAAAAGCCTTAATGTTCCTTTTTGACTGGTAAGAGGCAGAGTGAATGAAAGGACCCAAAACGCTTGCTGCTGAAGTGATCCATTTAGTTCCGTTCCCAGCCCCTCTGTCCCTTTAGTGAGCTGTTGTTCAGAAAGGCATCTTTCAGCTGCTGCAGATGTGCTGCTCTGTCAATTATCAGGCTTAAATGGTAGGGTTTTCACATTTTTGTCGCCAGCAAATTCTTCTATAAACTTCTTTACCTCTTCCTTAATGGCTTCCTAATGTATCTTAGTGAAAGATGGATATCCCGTACTTTCCTTGAAACACCTCATTCCTTAGATATTTTATCTTGACAGTTCTGCCTTCCACAGCTGGCAATCTCCCAAACACAGAAGAAAATTTTTGTCTCATGTAGGCCTACCATGACTAAATGTTATCGTGGCAATTTTATACTTGAGGTTATCATTCTGCAGCACTGCAACTGCTCCTTGTCAGCTTCCACCATGGAGCACAGGGGCAGCAGTAGAACGGAGAGATTTATAATGCTGCAGTATAGAAACCAAGAGCCTTTAACTCAGTATCAAACTACCACACACTAAAAAGCTCATCTCAAGCTGGCTTCCCAACCCACAGCTGTGGCTGTCCTGTGCCAAGGCAGATGTTCCAGATGGGGCCCTCTGTGCAAGTGCTCCCAGCATCAGATGCCCTCCAGTGCTCCCAGGGATGTGGGTAACCCCTCACATCTCTCTGCTTCCTGAAGGGAAACTCATTGCTATTCCTGAGTCAGACAGAAGAATAATTAAAGAAATTCTTCAACAAGGATATGTGCCATGGTTCTCATCTATAGTAGCAAGACATATCTGTGCTTATTCCATGCAGTGGAATTTGCCTTAATTTTGCAAAAACTTAGGAGAGCGGGATGAAAATCTCCTCCCAGTTACAGATATTGGAATTTTATACAAAGCAAATTCTGCACCTGTATTTTTTAAAATGTGTACTTGAAGAAATGCATGTCAGTGCACACTGTAGTGTGCCAACCTGATCAGTGTAAATTTATTGCTGACGTGTTAAGCCTGAACATTTTAACTTGGGATTCATTGAATATTTGAAAAACAGCTTGGGTTTTGAAGTGTTACTTTTTTTTTTTTTTTAATTTTCAAAGTGATTATGATAAAAACATTATTTTTACTACTTTTGAGGTCGATATATGGTACTTACTAAAGCTTGGGCTTTGTCATTTCTCCCCCATTGCACTGTTTTCCATGCAGCACCTCAAACTGATTTCTTATCTGTATTTTTAAGTAAACTGGACAGCAATGCAAAATCTGTTATTAACAGTGTTATAGATGCACATTGCAAAAGGCTATACAGGATGAAAAATAGAATAAAAAAGCAAACCTGTGCAGTTTCAAAAATGTAATTCAGACCCATAATGGGTCTGCTGGCCCATAATGAAAGGTATGAGCCTATGAGGGGGAGAACATTGAGATCAGTGCTGCTCAGGGAGATGTGCTTTCAGCTCTGAAACGCTGACAGTTCAGAAAAACTTCATATTTCTTCATCAGTGCCAAGTTTTAAAGTTTTCAATTTTGACTTTCATCAAGAAATCAAATCATAATCCCCCCCCCCCCCTTTTTTTTTTCTTTTTAAGGACAACATTTCTGAAAAAGACCTCAGGTTTTTCTGTGCTCTATCAGAGAAAATACTAGAAATTTCTCAAGTTTATCTGTCTGTGCCTCTGCTGCTGAGACGAAGGGAGATGCAGCCAGCTCCTATAGGCCTATATTGGTAACATACACTATAGTAGTATGTTCATAATTAAATCAACTCTCTGTATGAATCCTGTGACCACACTGTCTGACAAAGATGACCACTTTCATATACATATATTAGCTGGAGACATTGCCAGGTTTAATACAAATGCATCACACTCCTTCCGTATCACAGATGCTGACAATTTGATATAAGCTTCAGGCAGTGCAAAGCCTTGTGTTTTATCAGAAAGAACATGGTCTCACCTCTGGAAAAATTAAAAATCTTCTATGTATTTATGTATATGTGAAGAAAGAAAGCTGTTCCCCATGAAGGCATGAGAAATAACCTGGCCAGCTAAAGGGAAGAAGAAATATGTTTTTGAACCTATGGTGTGTTAATAACAGCTGGAAGTTTCAGAAACCACATTTATTTGTATAAAACTAAATCCCAAACTTTAAGCAACCAAAGCCATTCCACAGACTTCAAATCAAGTACAAGGAGAAGGGGAAAACTATTCCCATTTTTGCAGTATTTATCATTTTCTCTGAAGAGTGTGGCTGCAAATGGCAGAGTCCAGTTTCACCTGCCCTCATGCTGGACACACCATTAAGGGCCGGGCTGCAGACCCCAGTTTGCATGGCAGAGCAATGGGGAAACGTGCCAAGCAATTTGCTTTAAAAAAGCTGGATTACAGGCTGCTTGCAGAGAGACACCTCCTCCACTTTGCCAGGAAAAGGAATTCAGCAGCCTGGGGATAGGGAACAGATCAATTGCCAGAAATTAGGCTGCCAACTCGCTTCCCCATGTTCTTTCTCATTATTGCTCAAATAACCATTTGTACTCACACCAGATGCTTGTTAATCAAGGCCAATTAGTCTATTTTGCTCAGAAAATTTCCAACCGGCGAGACAAATAGTTCAAATAGCTCAGAGGTCAACCCAAGCAGGAGCACCGGTGACAGCTTCATGTGTGTTTAGCCAAATAGAAAGCAGACATGGCAAGGGCATGCATGTACAGTTCCCACGTGTATGGTGTTGTGTCTTTACCCCAGAGTAAAGAGTTGTACTTGCTCTGGTCAAGCAAAGAGTGCAGACAGCAATTCAGCCGCTTCAGGTGTTTGTCAGGATGTTGATTTAGGCCAATGCTGGTTTCCAACTCTAAGCTGCCCAAAATGTCCAAGGTAAATAAGCCTTAAAATGAATAATATCAAACAAGATCTTTGGGGGTAGTTTCAGGATACCCTGAGAAACAAGGTCAGCCCAGCCACTGCAGCCAGCCTGCCCATCTGCATCTTGCGTGGGGATTTCTCTCTCCCTCCTCTGCAGTCCCATGGCAAGCGTCCAGCAGCCTGACAGCTCTAAATCTTCTCCCACATATGCCAAAGCAGGTTGAGGAGCCAGCAGGCTTGCTGTATGGCTCAGGTTTTCTAAAATTTGTTTTTTAAGTGACATATGGTAACAGAAAGTAATGTGATCAGGCAATATCGCTTTGAAGATCCGTCATGGCTCAAAGGGGTGAGAAAACACAAGAACCCTCTCAATCTGACAGCAGGGAAATATAGTTTGGGATGTGCAGAGATCCACACCATGAACCAAAAGTTCCTATTTCCTAAATACACTCTCTAGGGAGAGGTGACTGCGAAAAGGAAGGCTGAGGATTTACCAGAGTTTCTTCTTTTCTACCTGTTACAAGTCTGTGGTACTGAAAAGTTTCTGGTGGGGAGAGCTTTGCAAACACAGACATGAAACACATAACAATTCCTGGTTTTATTTGAAATTGCCAATAATAAGAGTAATTTACTCAGAATTTGTCAGGGACTTTCAATTTCATACACTCACAATATATTCAGGCTTGAAAATTACTTTTGGCTGATAAAAGGATGTTAATACCCTATTTTATCATGCTGTGCATTTTCTGTTACATTAAATCAGTAGAGCCATACATGACAATCTCAGTTAATAACAAAATAACTCACAGGTACTTAGTAATTTCTTTTGGTAAGCTTCTTAATGCATCTCTCAATGCCTAAGGCCCCCTCCCTTGCTTCACAGAGAGATTGAATTCAGTGTTTATGTCTGTGTACTTTCAATGCCCTTATTTTCAGCACAACAAAAAATTTCTTTCCTAAGCAGACCAGGACCACCCAAAATAATTTAATTCAAGAACTGGGCTGTCTTCAAACATCAGTGGCCTCTCAAGATAAAAGGTCAGCATGTTAATTCACCACAGCCCAGATCCCAAATCTTTCCCCTCCTAGAAATGAAAGGCATTTTTAAGAAGACCTCCTGTGTGTGAAGTCGTTTGCATTTTTGTCCAACCGGATTGTTTGTATAGGGTTGTCAGAGACTTTCAGAGCAGGCAGAGACCACAAAACAAAGATGTGTTGCCCTGAGGCTCCTCAGGGCTGCCAGGGTTTTGCTCCTCTGCATAGGTGGGCTCTGCAGGTCACACTGGGTGCTCCCGGGGATGCAGTGGTACCCGGGTGATTTGTCTGGCACTGCTGCCCCGTGGGCAGATCCTGATGGTGTGGGAAGGAGCAAGGGACACCCTAGGAGGCATTGCAGGACACCACCACCCAGGGAGACCTGCTGCAGGAGCCAACCCAACAGGGTGCTGGATAGGAGAGAAGAGGGCTGTGGGTTGTGTGTTGCTGTCCCCAGTCTGTCCTCATTGAGGTGTCCCCGGGAAATGGCCCCACCTGAGGTGCTGGCAATGCTGCAGGGCACAGACTGGGAGCGAAGCCCCTTGCCTCCTACCTGTCCCTGTGCCACCCAGACCATGAGCCCAGATTCTACAAAACTGAGGAGACAGAGAGGAATAAAAGTGTGCTGTGCCTGTAACATTGATTTATCTCCTTGCTCAAGGAAAACAAATGAATATTCAAAAGTGGCTGGTAAAGGTGATGGCCCCACCACACGTGCACATACATGTTTGCACAAACTGATATTTATGAATGGACTCACCCCCAGGAGGCTGGTGGTAAAGCAACTGTGAGATCTTATTATGTGAGTAAACTGAAGAATTTGCAGATTAGTTCCTGAAATATAGCTTGTAAAGCATAGATATTCATGTATATAGTGACTGTGTTAGAGATAAAAGTAGAGTCCATATGTTGCAAGAAGTAAATAATCCTTTCTGAAATGCAGCAATATGTACTGATGTAAAACATGAGCAGTTGAGAGCTCATTGAAGATGACTTCTAGAAGATTTATCTTAAGCTGCTTCTTTTCCCCAACAGTATCTTGGAGTGTCATAGCACTAAATCTTAAATTACTATGGGCATTGCAACAGTCTTGTGTTTTCACTCTATTTCCTTTTTTGGGGGGGAAGATTCCAGCTGTACAAACCACTTCCATGTAATTGAGAGTGCATCATCATATGCTTCCCAGAAACTGGGCTAAGAAATACAAATGAACGTTTCAGCATTGCAAGAATTGTGCCCTATTGAACTTTTCATTGGATTCCCTTCCTACCTCATAGATGTCATTTTGGACCCCAGTTTGCAAAAAGGTGATAGTTTAATTGTTTGTAGAATTAGGAGGCTCATAAAAGTAGCACATATAAAAAGAGGTACTAGTTTTCAAATCCATTGCAAGACCCACGTGGCTGAAAATTTCTATGGTATAATTTCCAAGGTATTTCATTTGTGAACAGTAGTTTGATTAATTTTTTCCATGAAATATATTTATTCACAGAATTAGAAATTAATGTAATCTCAGTGAGAGAGAAGGAAGTGAATTGCATCCAAACTTCCTTAAAGGTTGGAAGACTGTAATTTAATCTTGTAATCTGATCAACCAAGACAAACGAGGCAATTGGCAAACAGGTACTTTAATCACAATGCTTCTAGAAAACCACAGAAACAACAAACACACACCAGATCTGAGACACATTCATTTCAAAGCGCTGATTTAAGAAAAGCTGGCCAGTATGTGACCAACTCAATTACCTCCATATTTCTGTGCCACATGTATATACCATTTTCCTTTTCAGATCAAGAACACTGCCTTTAAAAATGGCAAAGGCAATATCCTAACATAGTCACAGCAGAAAGACAGTCTCTAGTACATGCCAGAGTCATTAACCTAATAATTTTTTCCATGGTTGTAAGTTAACCCCTCCAAGCTTTTGCTTTTGGCAGCTGCTGCATATGAAAACTTTCCATGAATTTGACTAATCCTTTGAACAGTTTCATCCCGTAACAGGCAAATTTTTATGTCCAGCTTGTAGTCAGCATTTTATGAAACAGTTCCTATTGTTATGAAAATGTTCCTCTGCCTTTTTGTTAGGTGCTTTTCTTTCCAAACCCTGCTGCTGCTGTCTTTGCATTTTTCTGTTCAAAGGTCAGGTCAGAGGTACTGAATGGTTGACCATGGCTATGTGGAGTGTAAGTGAACCTAAGAATGGCCTTTCTGATTGATCATCTATTTAAACAGTGAGAGTGTTATGCCTTTGGATTAAAATGTAACCCAGGGCACTGGAAAACTGGAGCTACTGGCTGTTTGTGAAATATGCATAGAGAACTTTCTATTGCTTGCAGTGTTTGATGTGGATCTGAAATTCCATGTGAGCCTTGCAGGTCTTCTTCCCATAACCTCTGTGGATGTCTTTCCCTTTGCTTCACATCTTATGTGAAATGATGGCTTTAATACAGTGCATTGGCAAGGAGTTACTGTATCTGCACAAAGGACAAGTTAAATGTGAAATGCTCTCTTCAACACTACCTCCTAATTTAAGGCAATTAAGGAAAAAACCCAGCAAATTCAAATTTTTATTTCAGACAGGGTTTTACTGAAGAGATTGGCTTGAACCCAGTTTGAGAGCTTGCTATATTTTTGAAGGCATGGCATGATATTCTTTTTAGAAACTTGTCCTTGTCAAAAAGAAATCTGTTCTACATTTTATGCATGTGACAGTAGCTGCTCTTAATTTTCATTCTTGAGATTTAATGTAGCACATTGCAGCAAATGTAAAACAAAGAGAAAATCTGATATAACCTGAAAACATCAAGCAGAATAAAGATCACTACTAATGTTCATTCCCACCTTCTGCTGTATCATTACTTCTGCAGTTAAGTAGTTATAAAATAGCATTTGTGACACCAGTACCTGTGCTTGTGCATTACAATATCCCTTAATGAGACCTACTTTGATGTAGCAACTGCTGTTTTGAACAGTTTCTTTTGCTTCTGAAGACAGAATGAAGTCATTATAAGCAGGGAGAGCATAATTTTCAAATTATTAATTCCAAAAGCCAAAAATGTCTCTAGCTAATTCCAAGCAGCTGCGTCTGGGACTCAGTGAGCTAACAGGGCATTTCTCACAGCCTCTCTGCTGACATTTCCTTCTAACAGCCAAGATGACAATCTGAACTCTACGAGCCATCTACTGAATTTTAAAATAAAATAGGGTAGATCCTGAGAGAGTAAGGGGACACCTGTGCCTCCTGATGAAGTCAGACTATGAAAAAAAATCGTCTTTAATACTTTTAACCTGTTCCCTAGGTTCCAGTTTTACTAGCATGGTGTTTCCAGGCTGTGGCTCGACGACTGCACTTGCTGAGATTGCTGTTATGCCACAGGAGGTGTTTAGGATAGAAGGTCTCAATACCCTGTCAAAAATTATTCTGGTGACCCTGCCCTTTTAAACAATGCAAAAGGCATAACTTCTCATTCTGATTTAGTGAAATTGCTGCTCCCCAGCAAACAGGCAACATACAGATTTACAGCTCAAGGTATTGGAAGGTTGGGCTGTATATGCCTGTGAACAGTGAGAGCATCTGTGAATGATAAATATCATTATTTGGCTACAAGGGCCTTATAACTCAGATGACTCTCCTACCAAAGCAAAACCATACCTTGGAGTGGTATCCACACGTCACCACTCACTTCCAGTCAGCTCCTGGCACCAGCTTCTGCCAGCCAATTACTTATTTTCCAAAGATCTTTCATCCAAGAGGATGTGCTGTCCTTTGGTCCATGTGACCATTCGGAACCAGAAGGGCCTGAATGACACAGGTCCAGTTCTTGGTGCTTTGAGGACACAAAGGATATCATTCTGACATATTAAAAAAAAAAAAAAGAAAAAGAGTGTTTCAAAAAGCCTCTCAGTTAAGACTTTTCAGTTAATTGTGATTTTGGCATTAATTAGTTTTAAACCTGAACAGGATTGGTATAACTTGAGCTTTGATTTTATCCGTGTTGCTGCAGCTGGGGGTGAAGTATCATTGTAACTTTTTATTAGAAGACCATAATCTCAGAGAGAAAAGGCACATTTCTAGCTGCAGCCTAGTAATCTCAGGCTGAAAAATCCTATGAGTATTCCTATGAGTATTAATTAAGTGGTACAGCCCATAAGTGGTGCAGCAAATAGAGCCTACTGTGCAACATAATTACTTACCTGACATTCTTCTGCGCAAAGCGTGGCATAATTTAGGAATGGCTTAATGTTCTTAGTTGCTTATGAAAAAAAGAGCAAGGAAAAGCCTTCCTCAGCTTCCTCAAGGCAGACTGACTCCTAGCATTAGCGCCTCATTTGCCCTGGCTAAAGATAAATCACCCCATTACACTGCACCTCCCCTCCCCTCTGGCAGCCGATTAAGTAACTTCACTCGGGGTGTGCCACAAGTTATTTCTGTGTCGTTTTACACCCCAACTCGAACAACATCCTTCTTATGCAGGCTGTGTCTGTGTGTAGTTATTCGGGGAGGTCGTGGCCCCATTATGCCAGATGATCTACACGTACATCATTAGAGACAACCCCAACTGAGGCTGCACCGCAGCCCTACCTGCACCCGGCCTAACAGCTCGAGCTGCCCAATGTGGTCCCCAGATGTGCTCCCCAGGACCAGACCTCTCAGAAAAGTCCCATTCAGCCCACGAGGGGACTCAGGGCATGGTTTCAGTTAAGCATGTGCTTAAACACTTCCCTGGGCAGGGGCCAGAAGGATCTGAGTCCTGCCGGACTGACTTAATCCCACACGGCTCCGAAGACATTTGCAAGGGTTCTGGAGAAGTAAATCAAACCCCTGGGCTTGGATACAAAGTGAGCTCCATTTTCCTCTCACCGGACAGATGAATCCAGTTGGAAGAGACAGAAATCTACAGGATTTTCCACTGATGGCTTTTTGCCCGGCTCAGCCCTTCCGTGGCTGTCAGAGCTGCAGCTAAAGCTGGACCCCAAAACTTTGGCATCTTGTCATTCCCTCAGAATGTGCAGTTTCATCAAATATGAAATGTTTTGCAAAACTGATCTGACTTGGCCAAAAATATGGTTTTGGAAGAGAAACAGGAAATATTTTTTCACTGCGCTTTCAACATTTTAAATGAGCTTTTTTGATGTCTCAATTTAAATAAAAAAACCCCAAAAAACCCAAAACCAAACAAAACCTTTTTAAAAAAATGTGAGCTTTAAGTTATAAATATCACTATTTAAAAGTCCACATGTCTGTTCCATGACAAATATAGCTATTTTAGGGCAAGAAGGGAATCTCTTTCAGCATGAAAGATACAGCAATTTAATTTATCAACAAAAAAATCAGGCAGGGTTTCATTGAGGTATAATTTAAACATTTTAAAACATAGATCCAGAGAGCATGTCCACTTGAGAGGATGCATTCCCCAAGGCAGCTGGCTCACTCACTCAGAGCCCAGGGCTTGCAGGCTGCCGATTCCTTCTCACCTCTGTCTGGAGGAAACCCTTTTAGGCAGAGGCCCTGGGAGCCCTAACAGCTCAAGCACAAGCCAAGGATTGAACAGTGTCCAGATACCCAGCTGCAGAGCTGAACCAGCTTCCCTGGGGTTTCTGAAAGGAGGGCAAGCACCCTGAGGGCTCCTGTCCCAAACTGAAGAGAGCCTCAGAGCTTGGAAACTGCGATTCCCTGAGTGGGTCCAGCTTGTAAAGTAACCTCACCCTCAGGGAAGGGTAAGACTCGGTGTCCCACCTGCCATGTCAATGAACTGGTGGGATCCCAGACAAGTAGAGGCCATACTGGAGGTCCTCTCCCAGTGACACCAGTCTGGGACATTGCTTGGCTTCACAAGCCAGTGCTTCATCATGAATGTTCAGCTGCTCCACAAAACTCTCATCCAGCTCTAAGCACATTTGTAGAAAATAATAAAAAAAAAAAAAAAAAAGAAATCAAGGCTATTAACCCACCTGAAAACATTGTTTTGTTTTGCTTTTCTATTATTTCAAACCCAACTCACGCATTGGGGGGTGGGGAAGGAGGCAATTGCAATTTGAGTGGAAGATAAAGGTCAGAGTATCAAAATCCTTTGCCAAATGGAACTGCTGCCCTGAACAGAGCTTTAATCACAGTAGGACAATGTTCTCCTCTATTGTACCTTAGTGGGAGATCTCTGTTGGCTCAAACAAAATAGATTCTCCTCGAAGAATGAAATGAGATGACAATATAGATATTGCCTTTGAATGACCTCCAAAAGAAAATCAGGAAGTGCATTCCAAACTTGATTTGAAATGGACTTATTGTACTGACTGGGAAAAAGAAGAATAATCAGATGAAATATCCTGATAATACAATTCACCAGCATAGAGTGAAATGAGAAATAGGAAATACATGCAAACACCCCTATTTATTGGTTTATATGAATAAACCTTTTCAGTTTTCATCAAGCACAGAAGACAATAAAAAGCAGGGGATTTGAAGTTTACAGAAATGTTTCTACAAATTTAAAAGCATTGAAATGTTATAAAAGCCTAGTTTAATAGAGTAAGAATTGCTTTTACTTTTCAAATTGGTTTTGGGGTTTTTTTTGCAGTATCGTAATCATCTTGGAATGATTATCTTTATTTTTAACTAGCATTTTACTGTCAGATATTTAAGTCTTTTCTCTCTGCTGAAATCTTTTCCCACTAGTACTTTTATCCTATTATATCTGATATTTTTTAAACAGGGATATTTAAAGGATAGTGTTGCTGCATACTTTCCTTTTCCAAAGCCTGGCTAGATCTGGGCACTGATCTAATGGCTAAACAGTGTCTAATGGTTAAACAGTGTCTTCTGGTGACTTATTATTTCCCTCAAGGGAAAAAGAAATTCTGCCCTTGGGAACATAAGGGCAGCTCATCAGGGCTGCAAGCTCAAACTTTATCCAGAAACTTCAGGAACAAAACCACATGTTGTGAAATCCATCTGTAAAGGGGTGAAGCTTTTTTTCTTTGTCGGCTATTTTTTTATTGGACCCGAGGAATTTTTTTTCTATTTTAAGTGAGAACTAGCACCATCTCTTCTTTGCAGGATTTGAGACTGACAATCATTTTTTAACTGTATTTTATTTTTTTCCCATTTTTGGATCAATTACATCACCACATTTCAGATGGACATAACTTATTCAAACGCAAGGCTTTGTTTCCCCTAGCAACTCGGGACTGTAGGAATAATAAGGGTGATGATAATGATGAGTCAAACAAAATACGTCAGGTTTCCCAAATGAAAATTTCTGAAAAATCTAAATAAAAGTGCAAAATGTTGTCTTTTAACTGGAAGGAGGGAATAAAATGCCAAGTAATTTCATTGCCAGAATGCGATAGGAAATGGCTGCCTTCTGGCAGCTGCTCCAGATTCCCCTGAAGTCAACCTCGACCACAAGGAGATGCTTGACAAAGTCCTTACTGTGTCCCAGTGGTCTGTTTGGAGACTGTTGCCACAGGAGCAAAAGAAGGGTTTATGTATAGATTGACCACCACATGAATGCACCTCCTTTTATTACCTGTTGGTTTCCTACATCTGTAGAACACTTTGTTCTGGAACACTCCTGTGCAAATAGCTACTGAACAAGCAAATCTGAATGGTTACACTGCAGATCTGGACATTTTCAGATGCAGGACACTCACAAGGTCTGGGATGGGTGTTTTGTACATGACTGAACCTTGACAAAGAAGATTTTCTCTGTGCCTTATGCTCCAGGGATATGGTGGCAAAGATACTTCTCCATAGTTTCAAACGTAACCATCTGAGCTTGACTTCAGGCTTGCGTTGAGAGTCACTCTCACTTGATTCAGCTCTAAAGAGGCACCCAATTAGTCCAGATGAAATCTCAGTTGGATCCTAACATGATGCCCACCTCATCAATTCAATGTGACCCACTGGACCACATCCATGCTGAAGGGCCAATATAATGGAAATACCAAGATGGAAGACAAAGCGCTTACTGTTATTTGTGAATTTGGACTTTGTGTAATCATCTAGAAGCCAAATAAAGCACCAGCCCAAGGAATTTGCATTCAAAGAAGAAAAACCTCAGTAGCTGAAAGCTCAGCCTGAGACAGAATGGTGGGGAAGAATAACTGAATCTGTTTCTTCAGCAAGGTGCCTGTGTCCATGCCAGTTCTCTGAGGCATTTGCAGAGCATAGGCTGAGTCTGAGGGGAGTAAACTTGCAAACCTCACATGCAGAAGAGGTCTGGCACATTCAAGTCCTTCCAATGCTGTGTTCCCCTCCCCCCATGCCCTTTCAACATTCACTCCTGATGAGGAGATGACTCAGTGACACAGCTACTACCTAAAGCAGGAGTAATATGGCACTCATATGTTATTCTATATTGATTTTCTTGCCTATCAGCAGCATTGGCCATATTTCTTCTACTGGGATGGATTTTATGTTATCTCTGTCCTGTTCCCTGAGAGTATATATTACCATTTTCTCTACTGTGGTGGCTGATGGGATTAGTCTTTCATAAAGTGAATTGGTCAAGGCCTGTCACAGCCCCAACCTTCTAATATCTCACCTAAAGAAGCCCATATGCAGGTCATGCTGGATTTGTATAACTTGGAACACATAAGAATATCTACAGCAGAAAAAAAAATCATGGTCTAGAACTCAAACCCTCTAACTTCTCTGGAATTTGCATATGCGTGTATTAATTGTAAATACAACTTGGATCACAGATGAGATGAACACTTTTACAAAGTCTGATCAGGAATGCTCAGGGTTAAAAGCTGCAGAAAGCAGAATCTGTGCAGGCTGCCAGTTATTTCCAGCTGAGATTCCTGTGTAAGAGTACAAGCTGGTAGGCAAATAGGGACTGGTGTATTTGGAAGAGGAAGGTTTCTGTTCCCAGGAGCTGGTGATTAGTCTAATATCTCTGTTGGGACTCATGGTTGGGCTAAGTCTGCCAGAAAAAGTGGCAGACAGTTCGATCAATCTATTTATGCTGAAACCCATTTCAGAAAGTTTGGAGAATATTTTTCTGAGCTTTGTAGCTATATTATAGTGCTCTTGGGAGATTGGAGATTAACTGAAAAAGTTGCTCATGTGTTAACTGAGAACATTAGGTTGTTTTGTCTGAAAGACCCAGATGGGAAACACAAGAAAATAATTTGTCAAAGAACTGCCAAAGGTCATGAGCCTGATTTTAGACTATGCCATGACATGGAAAATAGTTTCTGGGATGCTGATGCCCATTGCCATGTCTGTAGGGTGTCTCTGTGTGCCTGCAGTACAAACTCACCCCTGATAGCTCTTCACTGATACCTAGTGATGCCTTTCTCTGTCTTCACAGCCACATTTCACCCTGTAGCTTCCTTCAGCAGCTGATAAAAGGAAGAAGAAACATTAGGGCACCTGCTCAGTTCCAGAGAGGTGCCCTTTCCATGGTGCCCTTCAGAAAGCCTTCTGCCCCAGCAGAGTGGGCCGAAAGCCTCCCTTCACCCATGGGGGTGTCTTAGGTTCTTGTGAGCACCCATTGCTCAAGCCCATGAATACCCAGAAGTCCTGTTCTTGAACAGACTTACCTACTAGGGGCTGCCTAACAAATGCCAGAGTTAACAAGCCTCTGGATTTCAAAAGGGATACATACATGGCAAAGGCTACTGATGGCTGAAGTTAGAAGACTGCTGCAAACTTTTTTTTCTTGTATATTTGTGCCAACCCCTTACACCTCTTACAAGCACCAAGAGTCAAGGCAGAATGTAGGTGGCAGGTACTAAAGTGTCCCCCAGTTCTGCCAGTAGAGCTTTCCCCGTTTCAGCTGGCACAGAGTGAGCAGTAACCAAGCAGCAATGAGTTTAAAAACGAGGAGCTCCCATCCACAGGAAACATTCTACATTGGTGCTCACAAACCCCTGTACTTCTAAAAGGCTTTATTCTCTCTAAAACCATATTGTAAATACTGTGGCCCAAATGTTCATATGTGTTTAATTTAAAATGTAGTTATGTCAGTCATCTTCTCAGAGGAACTTATCCATCACATTATCATCCCATGGAAAGCCCCCACACTGACATGGGCATCACATAAATACATCTCTAGCTCACTAAATGCTTGACTGGTTCAGAAACGTTCAGGAGACAGGCCCAGGAGAAAGTTCAGGAGAAAGCTGCTGCCACAGCTATTCAGAGCAAGTTGGTAAAGCTGACATGTTAGTTTCAAATCATCCTGGCTAATGTAGGAAAACTTCACAGGATAATGTCCTGAACACAGAACTAAATTCAGTGTTGTCCCAGAGACTGCCCAGTCACATCAGAGGGACAAAGGGAAGTCACTGCAACTGTCTCCTGACAATTTATATCCATCCAGAACAATATTTGCCATCTCATGGCAGCAAAATACTGAGCTGCTCCTCAGCCATGTCAAAGCTTTTCTCATCTGACAAAGGCAGGTGTGAGGACAGTGAAATGCTTCATGCATTTTTGCACAGAGTTAATGAGCTGTAGGGGCAGATCAGGTACAGTCTCATTGAAGCAAATGGCCTGAGGTCACAAGTCCTGTTACATTCAAACCAGCTGACTGGTCAGAAAGGGCTGCTCCTAGGAGCTGCCCAGTCTTTTAATGTCTTCCTCCTTTCTGCCCATTACTGTAAACTAAAATAAAAGGAAAATGTAAAATTTTCTACCATATTTTGCAAAATGGGTGGAAACCTGAATTCTGCAGGAACTCTGTTGGTTTTGTGCTTTGTTTTTGCAAGTCTCAGAGCTGCTCCTTAAAAGGAGAAGGACAGAAGAAGAAAAGAGCTGACAAAAAGAGTGGATCCCCAGGGCTGAAGTGGAGCTGAGCACACAAACAGAAATACTTCAATATCAGACACAGATTCAAGACCTTGAGCCTCAAACTGTACATCATGTCACTTGCCAAAGGGTCTTCACATACATGCATATGTTAGAGGCTTGCATAGTCCCACTAAAATCAAATACTTGTGTTCTTGAGTAGGAAACAATGCTTTCATGCCTAAAGGGATCAAGGTCAGTGGGCTCCACACGTTCTCAAACAATCTTGAAGCAGTTTCCTCCTCTAATTTGGCTCCCTTGGCTGAGAAAAAGCTCTCATAGGTTATCCCTTCTTAGCAGAGGCTCTATTCATAGATAATATGATGCTAAAGAAGAGATGAGTTGTCCAAGGAATACCCCAGTGCATTAAAGCTAATTTGATGAAAGGAGACAGCCTGAATCTGAAGAAAGACTAAACCACCCCCACCTAGGCTCTAGTGGCAAAAGAATATAGTGTGTGTGTGAAGGCACATTAGGCAATGAGTCATTTCTGGCAGAGAAACTAATTTATTATTTTTCATCTGCAACATGAAGAGGCCTTCTAGGTCCAGAGAAGAGAAACCAGGCTGGAATCACTTAAGTTTGCAGACAAGGCAGACGGACAAGTAAGATTTTTTCAAATAAGCTGAGATGAGGGACTCAGTCTGCAATCCTGCATAAAGGAAAAAGGGTTCCCATACTTAGCCAAGCTTGCTTCGTTAGGTGATAGCAATCTTTAGGATTAATTATTCGCAGCCCATAGGAGAGACGGAGAAAAATTATTGCAATAACACTGAAAATAATTTTGAAGAAAGACTACTGAAAAGAGATTCTAGCACATCCCAAGGCTATCAGACCATTATTGCCCGTGTTTGCTTCCACTACACCATTAACTGAATGGCAAAACACAGCATGAAAACTGTCATGGGAGTGGAATTGCTCTGCACAGGTGTAAGTGGGTTACTCATCCATCCTCCCTGCCTCCCAGCTGCCCATCATATCCAGGTTTCCCCAGTCATACCTGCAACACCTTCTTTTTGCCTGACACTGTCACCAGAAATGGCATCACAGACGTGGCATGAGAAGTAGCAACCCTTTTCTCACCTCTGAAAGGGATTTGTATATTAACATCTCAGAGCCCTGCTCTCTTTGGGATTGTATTGTGTTGAGAAGTATCCTCTGGCTGGCTGGTGGAAAGCCAAGGGTTTCTGAAGGAATCACTGGTACAGCCAGGGTTCAGTTCATTAGGAAATATCTGTTCTAACTCCCCAGAATGTTGCTTTTGGAGCAGCCCCTCTGATCTTGCCTGATGGAGCAACTCTGCAGCACATAAAAGATGTGTCATTCTGATTACTGGATACAGAAATTAATTAATAACTTGGCCAGGCCCCTTCCACTGAGGTTACCTACCCTGACACCAAATTCACCTTCAGTGAAGTTGCTCTCAATTTTAACTGCTTCGCCTGTATAGGACAAGAAAGAGGGAAGTGATGGTTCTGATCTGTGCTTATCTGGGGCAGTGTTCATTGCAAAAAAAAAAAAAAAAAAAAAAAGGAAATCTCACTGCCTGGTTTGGTTTTTCTCCTGCTGTTTGTCTTTCTTTGGTCTACAAGTGTAATAAATATATATATACACACACACGTATCTATATATATATGTTAGTTTGTTACTTCCCAAGAAATTAGAACAGGTTAAGATGTGAGCAGAGCAAAAAGTTCAGGAATTCTACTCAGAAGAACATATAGTTTTGTGCTGACATGACACATGCTGTGTTTGCCTGTTCATAGGCCTTTCATTCCTTCTTTTCCCTATCCAGTCACAGATTTCCTTTCCTGAAGCCCAGCCCTTAGAAAACCTGAGTTGCATAATTAAGATGTCAGATGCTAAAAAGCCCAATTCAAATGGAAATCAGTGTCTTAGCTGTAGATGCAATAACTACATGAGATCTTTCTCAGTCAGCAGAATTTAAATTTTGCTCAGCTCCACGGCTTTTCTCGCAGATGAGTTCCCTTAATTCACAGTTCTGAAAAAAAAGAGACTTTTTCTCTGGTTGGAGAAAGTCTCAGGACTTATCTCCAGAGCCAGAGAAATAAAAAGGTTTGGATAACTAAACCAGTTTTTCTCTTTCTGCTCTCCAGGGTCTTTGGCCTTAAGCACTTAGAGGGAACACAAAAATCTGCTAGGTGACTTAAACCAGGGAAACCAGAAAACCAAGAGGAAGCAAACCCTGCAAAAGCAGCCAGGAGCCACACCAGCTGGCTCTGGCAAAGTGCAGCTGGCCCCTTGAAACTCTCCCTGAGCCTCTGCTGTGCTCTAGTGTCCATGTTAATCATGTATTCTTGGTAAAAATGTAAATCTGCAAAGCATATTCTCTTATACCACCCAACCGTAAATAAAGTGGGGCAAGCTTATTCCAAACATATTCATGATCAATTTTGCTTGATTTATGTTTCCCATTTCTTATTATATCCAGCTTGATTTCACTGTCCCTTCCACCTGCTTGAAGCACAAGTGTGCCATCAAAGGCCCTGAATTTTCAAAGCCCAGTGCAAGTAAGATGGGCACCGAGCCTGTGTTGCCCTGGAATAAAATCACAGTTCCTCTGATGTCAGACTTTGGGAGACAGAATTTACCATGTGGCCAATTTAAACTCCATTTCTTTCACTGGTGTAAACCCTGACTTATGCACATACATAGGTGCTAATTCCATCTCCGGATATTTTTTTTCTTCCAGGACACTCATAAGAAGAGGCTTAAGGAGATGAAAGAGGGAAGGAAAGAGGAAGGAGTGTAGTTAAGAGGTTTCCTTCAGCTTTTTATTGGCAGATAAAACTGGAATCCCCACTGAAACCAGCAATGATTTATTTATTGACAAAAAAGGTCAATTAAACTTTATAGTCACTAGTACTCGCTTAAAAATAATAAAACTAACAGTTATATTAAATAATAGGATTACATTAAGGGAAAACAATGTTACCATCTGCTCTGTCAATCAAAGTGTATGCTGAAATTCTTCACTGGACTGGAACCACAAAACCAAAAAGGGATACAGGGCCATTATGGCAGCGTGGGTTATAAATTACAGGCAGTAGATATACTATTATGAAAGCTATATCATTCCTTAAAATGAATTCAACCTTCTTGACCTACCCCTTTTCTTCAAAATTTCATCTCTCTATGTGACCACTTCTTGGACTGCTGGGCCAGAATTCGGATGCCTGAAGATGTGCAGCATGTTTAAAAAGATGAGAAACGACAAACACTTTGACGAATTATCTCTCAAGCCTGGCTATTTCTGCAGTGCTTCATGCATTCTGATCAGACCTACTGACTTTAATGAATTTGCCCTTGGTGGAGGCTGTGAGGGCCAGCAATTCAACAGTAGTGGTTTTGCAGGGGGCTGAAATCCAGCTATGGTTGCTGTGGATGGCATTGCCAAAGCCTTGCTGGCTTCTAGCCTTGAGCTGGAGAACCAGGGCAAGAGAACCAGCTTCAAGAAGGGCTCATAAGATCGAGGTAAAGCAGATCTTTCTGTGTGTGGAAATATTTTTTTCCTGGTTCCTGAACTAAATGGAAACATTTGTGTGCAAGCAAAATTCTGTGTGAAATGGGGGCTGATAAAATGCTACTTTGGGTCAATCAAAACTTTCTGCTGTTATGAAATCAAACCATTTTGGTCCAAGGATTTCCCTTTGAAAGCTTGTCAGTGTGGGGGTTTTTTTGTGCTAAAATAATAATAATGAATTGCATGTGGGGAAAAAAAAATATTTCCAAATGAAAACTGAAAAGATTCCATTCCAGAAATGTTCGCATGGGCCACTTCAACCTTATGGGAATGCTTTGTTTTGGGACAAGAAGTACTGGGGAAAAAAAGAACTGCCAGAACTGACAAATTTTTTTCAAAACACTGTGAATAAGAGAAAAATGGCACTTTCCACGTGGAAGAAACTTTGGTTACAAACCAAATAGTTTGTTTCGAGTTTGCTGAGCACGAGCATGAGAGCCTGAACCTGAACCAAATCAGAGAGCTTTCAGGTGGCATCAGCTGCCATTAAGGTGACACTGAGTGAGGATCCTGATGAACCCAGCAACTTAGCTGGAGAACAATGTTATACACATACCTTGATGGAGATAGTTCAGCAGTCTATTCCAAGCTTGTGCCTGTAACATTTTAAGCCTGTAGGCATCCTGACAGTTGGGTACAGACTCAGTAAGTGACATGTGGCTTTTATTTTAATAAGGTGTTTTCTGGAACATAGAAACAGATTTGTTTTGCAGAAGGCAGCTTTCTTTCCTTGTGACAATAATGTTGAGGGTCACCTTCTGCCTATGAAAAATGCAGGCTGCTGTCTGAAAAAAGAAGGGTTGTTCCCCCATGTCTCACTACGTCGATATTTATTCTTTTTCCTATTTACTGGCCAGGGCAGCCTAGGGGAAAGTGGCGAAGCGTTATCTGCGCCAGCGTAACCCACAAATAGACCACCAGATTAAGATAAATTTCCTAATTTAAGAATTATTTTGATGGGGTGGGAAAGGGCAGCTCAGTTTTGTCACCTCTGCCAACATCCCCCCTGCATGCCCGACTGCTCTCATTGTGGAGGAGAGCTGTGCCTATCAGCACGGCCATTACCTCTCAGCCATTAGGGCAGGCAGAGCAGCTGCCGGAGCTTAGCCACCTCCCCCCTACGCTAACACTGCCCGGCCATTTTAATTGCAACCCACAGCTTCAAGTCTTCATTAAGTTCTCTCTGAGCCTCCTCTCTAAGATCAGCCGCTCACCGCCCTGACCGGCGGAGCAGCGAGGAACATCTGCAGTTCAAACGTGATGCATATGCAACAGCGCTCTCAGGATTAAAGGTCAAGAGCCTCCTCCGACACCCAGGACCGTCTCTCCCTCGCAGGGCGTCTGGTGTCTTTTACATCCCATTGTTCGAAACTCTATACTTCCTGCCAGGCTTTTTGCCCGCTCCCTCATCCCGGCTGCTGCAAGGCTGGCGCGGAGCCCCAGCGAGCTGCCCGCCCGGAGCTGCCCTCGCACAGTGGCTGCCGCAGGCGGCTCGGCGGCTCCTTCCCTCGCCTTCTCATCGCCAAGCCCAGGGAGAGGATGACTGCAACAGCTGCAGTCCTGGCTGGCTCTTGACAAATGGTCCTGTCACTCTTCTTATTGATTAGCGATGTTATGACATTTCCCTTCAAAAACACAGATGTGGCACGGGCAGCGACAGGAGCACCGCTCCGGGAGGAACATAATGTTTGCTGTTGTTCCCGTTTTCCTCTCTGCATCTGTTCAGATCCGCGGCATCGGTTTCACGCACCGACTCTTTTATCAAGAAGCAGTGGGAGCAGGTGAAACCTTTGCCTGGGTTAAAGGCAAATACGTCTTGTGGCGTCAGGGGACTGAGCGTGCAGATGACAAGGCTGGTTCTGTTCTCCTCTGCCCTGTACTGGTGTGCAGGAAGATGACTGGGACTCAGTCAAACTGGCCTTTCATAGAATCAAAGAATTGGCTGGGTTGGAAGGGACCTCAGAGATCATCAAGTCCAACCCTTGATCCACTACCGCTGCAGTTACCAGACCATGGCACTGAGTGCCACATCCAGTCTCTTTTCAAATATCTCCAGGGATGGAGAATCCACCACTTCCCTGGGCAGCCCATTCCAATGTCTGATCACCCTCTCAGTAAAGAAATTCTTTCTAATGTCCAACCTAAACCTCCCCTGGCACAACTTGAGACTGTGCCCTCTTGTCTTGCTGAGAGTTGCCTGGGAAAAGAGACCAACCCCCACCTGGCTACCCCCTCCTTTCAGGGAGTTGTAGAGAGTGATGAGGTCTCCTCTGAGCCTCCTCTTCTCCAGGCTGAACAGCCCCAGCTCCCTCAGCCTCTCCTCATAGGATCTGTGCTCGAGTCCCTTCACCAGCCTGGTTGCCCTCCTTTGGACCTGCTCCAGGACCTCGATATCCTTCCTGAACTGAGGGGCCCAGAACTGGACACAGTACTTGAGGTGTGGCCTCACCAGCGCTGAGTACAGGGACTTTACAAGGGAGAGTGAAAGTGTGTTGAATCCATATGTGCTTCCAGATTCCTTTCCTGAGGTCAATTATTTGCCCTGAGACATATAATAAAAAAATCCATAATAATGCCTATGAGGTTTTGGTGGTATGTTTGCATCCAGCAGGTCAGCCCAGCAGCACCGGGTCCTCAGAAGACACTGAGATCACTTTGCTTCTCCTCCTCACAGAGCACCGTGCCCACTCAGCCTCGTCTTGGTGCTCACCTCCACGCAGAGCCAAATGTGAGCCCATGAGCTATGTAAGGGGAAGCTCATGCATGAGTTTAATTGTGTGCAAAGCCTGAAAGCATCTCAGCATGCCCCTCAAAGGACAAGCTAGAGCCTGCCCATGAACTATCAGTTTCTTGGGGTTTATCCAGGTGAATGGGTTTCCACAGACATCCAGGGAAGCCATCCTTTCATCCCCCGGGGGCCCTCAAAGGGAATGCTTGCACATCCTCAGAGCTCTGCTCATGCAAGTGAACCCTAACTGGATTCACCTCCATGAAAATCCTTCCCCTTGCAATAGAGAATAGTGATCTAATATTGCCAGGTTGCAGAGGCATGGAAAGGGTAGCTAAGGAAAGAAGACACCAGGACTGCCCTTTGGCATGAGGAGGGCCTCTGACAGGGATAGCTTAGGACAGCACCACTTCTAAGCATCTGATTAAACAGGGATGGTTTGAAGCATGTCTGTCTTCTGGGGACTGGTTTCGCAGACAGGGGACCTAAAAACATCAGGACACCAAAGCTGACTTGGGCAGTTCCACATACAGTTGAACTGTGCATTTCTGGGCAAAGTCTGCACTAGTGAGCTGGGGGTATCTCCATGTGTGAGGTCTCAGATTTTCACTGTGGAGATCTGTCTTGGCCATGCTACTCTGACCATACCAGAGAGAAATCCCAGCTGGTATAGCCAGAAGCAGCATTTTCTCCAGCAAATGAGAGGAGATGACCTTCTGGTATCAAATATTTATAGGCCAAATTACAAGTTCAGAAGTTCTCTCTATTTTCACTGGCACAAAGGAGAGAATGTTTTTTTCCCTGAGCATAAAAAATATGCCCATTTTAATCTTAAAATGGCTTAACACCTTTCTTATTAGTCTGAAGCATTTAATTCAGCCTTCAGTGACTCTTTTGCATGCTTCACAGGGAAGCTAGTTAAAGGAAAAGTGCTTTTCTTCCAGTCCTAAAGACAGTTCCTTGGAGGCTGAATTATGGGACCATGCATGGTCTGCATTAAGAGCCTTGGAAAATCTTGGTAAAGTGACTCTATACAATTAATGAGCTTCTTGTTGTATTTCAGGGATCTCTCTATGTTTGAGTAGGAAAAAGCAAAGTATATCCAATAAGACTTCTTCCCTTGACCGAAGTCTGTTACTGTGCTAATACAGCTAAAAGAGACTGATCCACAATCTTGATTTACACGAACCTGAAGCAAAGCACTGATTGTGTGGGCATTGCTGCACTGGGTATGCTGGTAATGAGAAGCATAATTTTTAATGTCTCTTGTACTGCTTTCAGCATATTTTACAGCCAAATAAAGAGATACAGTCTAGAGGGAAAAAAAGGAAAATACAACGAAAACATAGTTTTGACCCCCCAGGCAACATGATGTAGATTAATATGAGTTAAATGGAATGTGACCAATTTGTAAGGCATTTGGTTTGTATCTTGAGAAATTGAAGACAAGATCATTTTTCCTTGCAATCAGAGTAAGCCTTAGGCTACAAGCTCTTGTAGTCTCTACAATTGCCACAGGCCACCTCTTTTAATATACTACTGCATCTTAGAATATTTCTTACAATTTTCATAGTCCAACGATGTGATAGATTTTCCAGTATGATACTTCTACTGCCTTTCCTTGGGAAAAGACTCCATTAGTTGTGATGTGTGCTCATAGCTTCTGTGAATTTCATCAATTTTTGTGTAATATTTTGCCCATAGCTGTTTATTTATGCAAGAAAAGAGCTGCAGTAATCTACATCCTATAAAGTATTCAGGGATTATACAGCAAGAAAAGCATTTTTCAGCCAAATGTTCACCACTGCTTCTGAAGTAGGTTGTTTCAGGCTGGTAAAAGGACAGCAAATTGTTGGGTTCACTGTGTACCCACAGTTTTTCTTTATTTAAGAAATTTTTGTTTATGTAACACAAAAAAACACCTCAAAATGATGCAGTTCTAGCAATGATGATAGAAACTCTTTGTAGTTTGAAATTTAGAGGTGAAATCTTTTAACTGCTTTACCAAACAGGTTGTAAGACAGTAATGTCAGTGGAGTTGCTGGTCCAGAGAGAGACTAACTGAAGTCATAAGCAACTCAGTAGAAAGCTTCAAATACAGCCCAGGAGTTTCATACCCATGAAACAAGCTAATCTTCCTCTAAAATTAATCCTTTTTGTCCCATCACACCCCCTTTCCATGTCAGCAAACATCCAGGAGACCATCTCAAATGTCTCAGGTTCAGCTTAAGTTTCTGTCCCACTCTTTGTAGGTATAATTCAAGAAAAGATCTGTCTTTGCTTATCAAATGACCTGAAGAAAGTGCTCTAAAGGCACGAATCCAGCAACAAACTTGAATATGCCCTTCAGCCTTCTGTGCTTAAGGAAAAAAAAAATCCATGATATGTTTGGCAGTCTTCCACTTGGGTGTGTGGGCGATATCATTCAGGAACATTTGGTAGCTATAACAACAAGATGTTCTGTAATTGCTAAGCTCATTTGTTGGAATAGTGGACAAGGAGGGACAAATAGAGGTTGCTTTCCACTTATTTATTTATTTATTTAAGAATTTAGACACAAGGACTGAAAGATGGGCAGAAGTATTATCTCTGTATCTCTGATACCAGTATCTCTGGCACCAAAAGTATTAAGTGCAGAAGGATGAAGCAAAGCTCACCCAGGTCCTCTTTGCACCTCCAGATGCCACGACCCCTGCCTCCAGTGGAGGTGACTGTGCAGCTCAGAGAAGAAGCAGAACCCATGAGCAACTCATCCTGCCCACCAGTGAGCAATAACAGCACCCAGGAAATCCTGCCTTGGCCCAGGTCATGACTGGATATAGTTTTTGCAGAGTTTTGCCTCACAAAATACAGAAGTCTTCTATCCTTGGCTCTGCAGGGAGTGGAGGGCTGTATTTCCTGTGATACTTTGAGCTGTGCTTGTTGAAGAGAGAGATGTGGGACTCTGCTCTCAGCTAATGGCACCTTATTAAATGCTGGATGCACAACAGGAGAGGATGGCAACGAGTTTTGAGTATTCACTGCTATTTCCACCTTCTGTGCCATGTTAATGGTTATGGTGTGCTAGCCCTTGCAAGCATGCCAAGCCAGCCCTTGTTTCCCTCTCTTTTCAGTGGTGGTATTGGTTTGGAGAGGAGAGGGGAGGCAGATTTGCAACAGATACCTGACCACAAAGAAAACAGGGTAAATGATTCTTCGCCCTTTTGAACATCTGTTCTTCAGGGAGAATTTTATTGGTTTAAATGGGGTTTCTAGGAAATGGAAGTTCTCATAGGATCACAGATAAGTTTGGGGTGAAAGAGGCTACTGAAGGTCACCTAGTCCAACCTTCTGTTCAAAGCAGGGCCAGCTTGACAGTTCAGGTTGGTCAGAGCCTTGTTCAGGTGGGTTTAGAAAACTTGTCAAGCAGAAGAGCTTAGGATTTAAATAGGCAAACATCTAGACAGTGGCTTTGTTGTTCTTTATTTTTAAACTTGAGTGTCTCAAACTGTGATATGCCACTCAAGAAGATTCATAAAACAGTATGTGGTGCCACAAGCTGCTCTTCCAACCACTTCCTCGTTTGTATTTGGTCTTCCTGAAATCACCCCCAGAGGAGTTTACCTGCACTGAATTCACAGGGTCACAGCCCTTTACGTCATGGCTGGGTCTGACCTTTCCCATCCAACAAAGCCGTTTAACACTTTTTTTTCAAGCCTTACTGTCCTTTTTCCCTCCAACACATTTCAGGATGTGGCTGAGAGTTCTTCGGGGAAGCAGTCCTGCCCTGCACCCATTGGGCTGGGGAGGATGGCAGGCTGCTGGACAAGGGCATGGGTTAGGCAGGAATTTTCTTTTCCCTCCTGCTCTCCCGTCTGAGATCAGTGCAAAACTGATGGGCTATCTCTCCTCTAAGTTCAGCAACAAACCTTAGCAGCATGTAAGAATAATTCAGACACAATTAGCGTTGGTGTGAAGCCAGGGCCTCCCACGGATGAGTTTGCGTGGTCCAGTGCAGAAGCTACAATCTCTTTAATGATGGGAGGCTCAACTAAATTAAAGATGACCCTCAGGCTTCTGGCAGCTACATTCCAGCAGTAACCTTCTCTCCCACTCGTTTCTCTGGAAAAAAAATCCTACCAACAACAAACTACAAGTGAGAGGGGGAGGAAACCTCTCTGTTGTTAACCTTTACAGGACAGTGGATGTGTCCAAATCAGACAAAAAACATGGTGTCTCTTGGTGAAGTGCCATAAATAGTGCTATCTCCCAGTGTGATCTTTGAGAGAATCTGTTTTGGGGAAAGAACAGAAGAGGAGTCCTAAAAAGAGCGCATGAAAAATGATGAAAGTTGCTTTGAAGTTAGTCTGAGAGCTGCAGTGCTTTCAGCAGCTTCCCCCTGGAAGCCCTTGAAATTCTATCTGCAATAAAAGGTACCAAAAGAAAACAGCTGGCAGGTGCTGTTAAAGTGGAAACAATATGCAGCTCAAAAGAGATAAACAGGATGGGCACAGAGCAGAATGAAAAAGAAGGTATGGATCTGTTAGGTGATGGAGCCAGGCATCCTATCTTGGGCTGAGACTACGTGATCAGGGAAACATCTCTGACTTTAGGGAAGCAGACTGGGAGAAAACATTTATTTTTTGGTTTTCGTGGTAACATACATTTTGCTTTGAACTGGAGGACAAAGAGCATTGAATCTGGTCCCCTGATTCTTCGCTGAATAGGCCTTGGTTTGCATAGAACACATTAGCTTGTAGGGGTTTCATGCTGAATGACATCACTAAAGCAGAAAGCAGCCTTCTTTACTGAAAGTTCTCTGGTATCTGAGACATCAGCAGCTGGAATAGGAGCCCCTTTCCATTTCAGGACAATGAGGCACTCCTCTTGCTAAGTGGGCAGTGGTGCTCTGCTAACAGCTGTAGTGATGGGTCCAGTCTTTGTGCAGCTCTGAAGCAACGCCGAGGCTGTGGCCAAATACAAAGCCAGCAAACAAATACAAAGCCTCCTTTTATCCTCACTGACACCAGGGTCTTTGGAGACAGAAAGTGGTCTAACTAACATTGGGGCTGGAATGGTATCCATCTCTCGGTGCAATCCAAAGAAAAATATTTCTTGCAGAGCGTGCGTGGTTCGTAACCTATTCTGATTTAGAGATGTAAATCTTAGATATTGCAGTGATTTCCAAACCAGTTCTGTAGATCTCTACTGAAGGAACCAAGAGCAGAATACAGCCACAGGAGGATGGTGAGGAATCTGTATGCAAACACATCTGTGAAAAAATCTCCCATGGTTGGATCTGCTGGTGGCTCTGCCCATGCCATTACTGACAGAAAGTCTGATTAGAGACCTCTGCTCACAGGGGAAGTAATATTAATCTTTTGTCCTGTCTTTACAGATGTGCTTCAGATCAAAAGCACTTCTAGGGGAAAACAGTAATTCAGAGATGTGGGGGGAGTGGAGCAGAGAGGAGCTGAGTCATACTCTCCATCTGCTTTAATTTCTGTTTTATACAATTCTCATTCTGCAGCTTCAATGTAATTATTTATGTAACCATTAGACTGTCCCAGTGTCAGGACAGAAGAGTAACTGTATCCCACCCAGCTTCACTGAATTTCCTGGCATGTGTATTTTCAAGGAATATTAAAATACAGAGAACTGGCTTCCAGTTAATTTTAGGAAAAGTATGAAAATGTTCACATCAAGTCTTTGTGCAGATGACCTAAGACATTGTATGAATAACATGTGGCGTGGTGTACTCACAGTTTCCTTCACAAGTCACCTTGGGCAGGGCTATGCTGGAGAGAGGAAAGAATAGCCAGGACGTATGTTTTCTTGATATATATTAAATCTCCTTCATTTTGGAAGGATTTTGGCACCTTGCAGAAGACTAAAGAATAAACCATAATCAGGAGAGAATTGCATCTATGGCAGTAAGTATCATTTTATCCTGTGGTCAACTCCCCTGCCTTCAGAAAGGTCCCAGGTATTCAAAATCATAGAATCATAGAATCGGCTGGGTTGGAAGGGACCTCCTGGGTTGGAAGAGATCATCAAGTCCAACCCTTGGTCCACTACCGCTGCAGTTACCAGACCATGGCATCAGGTGCCATATCCAGTCTCTTTTTAAATATCTCCAGGGATGGAGAATCCACCACTTCCCCGGGGCAGCCCATTCCAATGTCTGATCAACCTCTCTGTAAAGAAATTCTTTCTAATGTCCAACCTAAACCTCCCCTGGCACAACTTGAGACCATGCCCTCTTGTCTTGTTGAGGGTTGCCTGGGAAAAGAGACCAACCCCCCCCTGGCTACACCCTCCTTTCAGGGAGTTGTAGAGAGTGATGAGGTCTCCTCTGAGCCTCCTCTTCTCCAGGCTGAACAGCCCCAGCTCCCTCAGCCTCTTCTCATAGGATCCTCATAGGATCTCCTCATAGATCTGCATTTTGATCTCATAGGATCAAAATGCTTTGGGAGCTTAAATACTGCTGAGGGACTGGGTCTAAAATGCCTGTTCAGAAAATGTCTCAAGCAGTCACACAGCAACAGCTCCAAGTGCTTGGATACATTGGAGGCTGCAAGACTGTTTCCCACCTGCCCTAGTTTCACCCTGATCTGCAGCTGATTTAACTCCCCACAGAATCAGTGGGCATTCCTTTGCTTTCTTTAGTAGACATTGGATTGGGTGTTAGAGAAGAGCAGTTCCATCTACCTAATCCATATGCACAGATACTGTTAAGCTTGCTTATTAGGAACAGAGCTTGGATGGATGAAATGAAGTGCTAAGTAGGTCCAAGAGTCAGGGGACTGAAGATGCCTCCAGAAATGGAAAGGTGATTCCAATAAGTACAGGAGTACTAGACTGTATACTGTGCAATTCAATTTTCTCTCACAGATAAATCCTCTGGAAGGTAATATAATCTTCAGCCTCTGCTGAAGACCTTTGAGCAATTGACTGAAATTTAATTGTGAATTACAGTCTGACCATGTAGTTCTACAAACAGAAAAGACTATTCCCTATTCTGTTTCGTAGCTTTTATAAGCAGATGACTTCAGATTGACTTCATTAGAGCATTGAGTTTCTTTCTATTTGAGTTCTTCACAATTCTTGTAAGTTTTTCATTGAGTAATTGGCAATACTATATTTTTACTTGAATGCAGGCAGCTAGCAATCGATCTGTACACTGAAAATAAAGATTTTCTCTTCACCAAGAAATTATAGCCTAGAGTAACTGCATATCCTTTTTTTATTGGTTGCATAAATATTTAATAACAAAAAATTTGTCAGCTTTTTGCATAAGTTCATAGGGTAAGAGAATGCCCAGTAAGTTAAATATGTCAAGTTTGGATTACCTTTCACACTTATGGAGTGTGAGGTCAAATTGTCTTTCTCAGGTGCCTGCAAACTTTTCTGCTAACATACTTTTTCATGACAGTGCAAGACAAAGTGAAAATAGACTGCAAGAAGATCCAATGAAATTACAATATAGTGAACATCACTCTCCATCCTCTCTTCCAACATAGTGCAAGATCTGGTTTGTACAGGAGCTGGTCTTCACTGCCACTGCTGGTCCAGTGCCTGATGTCCTTGAAACCTGGCTGTACATTGGATTTTCCATCTTTTTTTTGTATACAGAATCAATAATATATGTGAGGAATCGAACTGTTAGTTCCAGTGTGTGAATTTTTTTTATGTTTGCCATTTGTCTACCCTGATTTTTTACTTACTAAACATTGTTACTTCAGCTAATTTGAACCTTGAGCCTGTGAGAACTTCTTTGGGACTTTGCAGAAATAAAATAAGTGAGAGTTTCCTGTGCTCAGCAAATTCTCCACATCTTTTGAGATGAAACCTAATTTTCAATCTTCCTGACATTTTATTCAGGACTCAGTAACTCATTAAAGTTGCTGTTACTGAAAATCACAGCAACTCTGTAATGCCATTAAGAGTCTGCCACATCCCGTTCATCCAGTGACAGCTCTTTGTTTTCCATCATCCTTCACTGGGAAGGTGACACCCAGCACCTGAAGATGGGAGGAACCAGAATGCCAAAACCAGAGCTCAGTCCTGCAGCTCCTGACTCAATGCACCCACCTTCCTGGGAGCACCAGCCCCCCCACAGCTGCTGCAAACCCAGGGCCTTGGGCAACAGACAACAAGATTGGTTCTGCCTGAATCAGGAGTGATGGCACTGTAGCCAAAAAGCTATGGGAGAGTAAAAGGGGAAAACAAGGACTTGTAATCTCATTATACCCCTATCCTCATTCTCCTCCCCTCAGTCAAATTTAATTTGATAAAATAATGCAGGCAATAACTGCCAAGGCTCAAGCCATCCAGGGAATAACTGAGCGCATGCAAAATGATGGATTCAAAGCAGCACATAACAATTCTTAACACAACATGTTTCCCTTTATATCATCATTTGAGTCTTAACTCCTGGAGCAACCTCAACATACACACACTGTCTGTCTCCTCAGAAGTGCCCTCTGGCAGGGAACGGGCTCTGTGTGCAGCATCTTTGTCTAATTGCAGTTTGGCAGAGCACAAGGAGGAGAAAATAGAGAAAATGAACTAGTAGTTCCACGGTCAAAACCTGTCTGTGGCTGGAGAGTGGAGGAGAGTTGAGTCTTCCCTGCTCTGCTGAACTGTCCTGTGTAGGATGGGAAACCTCCCTTCATCCTCGTGATCCTAAGTGACCATGAAGGGGCAGGTTGCAGTGAGCTGCTTGAATTTGTGCACATTGACTGGCAGTGGTTAATGTAGTTATAATTATTGCATGGATATAGTTGATAGGCTTTCCCACGCAAGCTATTTGTTGATATATGTAAATAGAGGAGAGGCAAGAAAGCATTACAGGGCACAGGTACTTTTTGCTGAGTAGTTAGAAGTATTTCTTACAAGCTGAAGCTTCACAAGAATGTCCTTGGCCAATCCTTACCAAGGCTGTTCTCTACTTCTGTATTTAAAGTGCTTTCAAGTCAAGAAGACAAAAACAAGGAATTCAAGGAAATGCACAGGCTCTTTTAGGAGACTTCTTCCTTGCTCAGGCAAAGTGCCTGGACTCTCTATTAGAACAAAAACTGTGTTCTGAGGCAAGGTTTTTCAGTGGGTACTGATTAACACACATGCCTAGTACTGAAAAAAGTATGGGATGATGATCATTTCTACAAAGATGATTTTAAAAATAGCTGTTTTTTTTTTTTATCTCTCCATAACCAGGATATTCCAGCAGATGAAGCTGGACCCTGGTTTCAAAAAGCATCTACAATCCTTTTTAAATCAGTGGGGAGGAAAAAAAAAAAAAAAGTAGAACATAAAACTAGTTTTATTTTGTTTTTCACATAAAGGCAGCTTTATTTTTCACGATTTCCTACATGCTGACTGTGCTAAATCAGAGATGGCAAATGGAGTTGCTTCAGGAGTATCCTCACAAGGATGGAGGTGTGGGAAGGTACTGAGCACAGTGTCACACTATTAAGGCAACCCCGAGTCTTGCAGCAGCTCTTTGCTGTGTGGCAGAGCCTTGAAGTTTTCTGAGGAGAGGAGGAAGGGGGAGTGGAGTCCAGAGGGGGAAAGATGGATTATCTTGTAGCTGACCCATTCTTTGTTCATCTCTGTGGCACCGCATCCTTTGTCACACAAGTCATAAAATTTCCTACCAGTAGCTGTTTTGACAGTGGCGTAATAAACCTCAGAAGGAACTGAAGAAACCCATCCAAAAGTGTCAAAACAATGTAGCATGCTATGTTTGTACCAACATTATAATATAGTGGATTACAGTTACATCAGCAGTAACTATAATCTTATACATCAACACAAAAGAATTGTAAAACTGAATGGGTTTTTTTCAGAGGATCAGATTTATTTTGTTTTTACAAAGTACCTTCACATGCCTTGAGAAAGAGTCCTTACTGTTAACCTAAGAAGGAATTATTTCCTTGGAAATGAGCATGATTGCAATGAAAATCTCTGGCAGGAATACAGACAAGAAAAATACAGTCTAGTATCAAAGTGGTCCGGAAAAGACATGACTGAAATCATGGTTTTAATTTATTTTGAACAATTTCTCATCTGGTAACATTTTTCCATACTACTTCAATGGTTCTGGTACTCTTGCTGCATTCTAAAATTAACCTTCACCTTACATGAACTAAGGACATTTCTTAACCACATTTGTATGCTACATTGTATAGGATTGTTAGCTGCTGGTACTAATGGTATTAATTTAAAATATATTTCAATTGCCTTTGAAAAGCAACATAATGGAAACTGAAATGATATCAAATGCAATAATAATACAGATTAAAAAATATGTACACGTAGATGTAGTAGTCAGATTCTTCCCTGGTGTGCTGTTGTGTCAGACACTTTAGGATCATGTTGCACAAAGCAAAAAGCTCTGAGTTGCTACACCCAATGCTGGTATGAAACAGGAGTGGGACTGAAGGCACTGAGAAATGAAGTGACCTGACCAAGGAGTGCTGTCAGGAGCAGGAGGGGCAGCAGATAAAACACAGGACCTGGGAGTCCCCAGTGGGTAATGTATCCACAAATGATGCTGTCTATGTCTGTATTTCATGTAGTCCTTCTTGCCCGGGGATACAACAAACCCAACTAGAAGTGGGAGGGTTTGGCATTGCCAAAGTCAGCCTGGTGCAATTCCATGCCTGAGAGGCATTTTGCATCTCTTCACAGGGAGCCAGGGCCAAACCTTGCTGGGGCCAGGAGGAAGTTTCAGGAAGTTTCATCTCCAGGTGAGCACTGGGTATGTTTGGTCAACAAAGCAACACCCAAGAAAATGCATCTGCTGCAATGTATCAAGGGCTGGGCAGAGTGCCTGTTGTCCTGGGCAGCAGACTGCAAGACCTGGTTTCTTCTGACCAACAGCAAAATATTAACAAATTGCCCATGATGCCTTTGAAATGAAATGTGTTTTCTGGGCTGGAGAGACCAGGGAAGCTCTGGGAAGTTCAGCAGAAAGGAGTTGTGAAGTCCAGACTCAATGAGCTTTGAGGTGGAAAAGAAACAGCCTGATGGCTTTGGCTTCTTCATCATGTTTTGGAAATATAGTCTAGATAAAAATATAGAGTAGGTGCTTTAAGGGATGGGATTTTAAAAGTTAACATACAGTTTGTACTCTGTGTCCCCAGATCTCTATCAGAACATTATAGTAGCTTGCTTGGGGGTTTTTGCATGTTTCTTTGTGTTTTGTTTTATTTTTAATTGACATGAATATTTGTTAATTTTTATACACATGGCAAGGTACTTGAGGGGCAAGTAGGCAGCTTTCAGATCATCTGTCTATAAGCTCAAGAGAAATCACCCAGTCCTCTTTTGCCCAGTTACTAGACTCTCCAAATGTCGATGCTAAAGGAAGACATGAAGTGGGCTCCACAGCTCAACCTTATCAGTCCAAGAGCTCCAAAATGGATTTTTCAAGACAAATATCCAAGTTTTATTGAGATGTACAGCAGTTTGGGCTTGCTTATATGGTGCTCAGTCCCCATCTGCTTGGTGGTGGTTTCCAAGGGGAGTGCCAATTAGTGCTAATTGCATGGGTGTTTATCAACATGTATGCACGTGTGTCATGTGAACCCGTGTCTCCTCCTCAGACCATCACTCATGTCATACATGCCATAGGCCCATCCAGCAGCTGTGAGGAGATCTGGAGATGAAAAGCTCACATCCCATATCCAATCCCCAGAGCCAGCTGGGCCCATCCCCTAAATGACTATATAAATCCTAATAACAGCTAAAGATGACACTGGCAGGTACCCCAGGCTTTCTGGATGCCCCCAGGGAGCTGCCAGAGAGATGTGATATCTCAGCTGGTCCTCTGGAAACCCCCATGATACAGTGTTTACCTCCACCCTGTCTGACCTCAGAGGACTTGACTTTCATGACAGGGACAGAGTCTGGACAGATGGTTCCACATCTTGTCCTCCCAATGAGCAGAAGAGGATACACTGAGGAAGGGAAGAGGACTCAACATTCCTGGACACCCCAGGAAAGCTACTGCCAAGCCCAGTGGGTGGCTGGTACAGCCCTTGCTGGCAGGAGACTGAGATTTTAGGGCTCCTGGCACAGAAGGAGTAGGACAGCTGTGGGCTCCCAGGTTCTTGCTCACCTGTACCCAGCTGCTCACTGTTCAACCTTAAGAAAAGTCAGGTTTGCTCATATGTTTGCTCTGTAAGTGTTTGAAGTGTAGTACCCAGTAAAAATATTGGAAGGATGTTGTAGCAAAGTAGGAGTGGATCTCTTCTCCCAGGTAGGAAGCAAGAGAAAAGAGGAAATGGCCTCAAGTTGTGACAGGGGGAGGGGGTTAGAGTGGATATTATGAAAAAATTCTTTACTGAAAGGGTTTTCAGGCACTGGAACAGATTGCCCAGGGAAGTGGCAGAGTCCCTGCCTCTGGAGGGATTTAAAAGACAGGTAGTCATGGCTCTTAGGGATGTGGTTTAGTGGTGGACTTAGCAGTGAGTTAGGCCAACATTTGAATTTGATGATCTTAAAAGTCTTTTCCAACCAAAATAATTCTATGATTCTATGATTCTATGAAAAAACCTACGCCCAGCTAAGCAAGACCTTTGGACCATGTGGAGAGCCTGCCTTGACCCTTTTTGTCTTAAGGATTTAATCTCTTTTTGGTTCACTAGGAACATCTGCAGTTAACTTGCCATGGTGGGAGCCTGTAGCTCAGAGTAGTATGTGTGCTGCACATTTACAAAACTATTTTCAGGAAAGACTTCAACTCAAAAACATCCTGTTATGGTGCATTTTAAAGCATAAATCAATATATACTTTCATGGATCTCAGCACTTCTTCAAAACTGATATTGAAGAAAGGTGTTGCAGAAAGTATCGATATTGTCATTACAGAATGTGTTATAAATTGCTTACCACTATGTACTATATATAGTCCACTAAAGAGTTGGTAGTAAAAGAGGAGGTAAGCAATATTTTTTTCTGGAAGAGAGTGCAAATATGCACCGAAGAGTCAGAACTTTTGCCTGGGAAAAACTTGTAGCAAAATTGTGCACAGTGATTTATATTCTTTAGTCACGAAAGCCGAGATCTGGGATGTGGTGGCAGAATCGTGGGGACTTTTCCAACGCTGCTGCTCTTTATTCTCTGCAGAATTCGTGAAGCAAAACTCAGGCAATGTATTGTCACTGGCAATGAAGCAGCTCCACCATCTGGGGCTTTTTAGAACTGCCTTTCTTCCTCGCACTAAATTGTACACATTTGTCGTTTCCCTTCGCTCTTATTTATAAATAGATAAACCCACATATTTGAAATATCAATCATTACAAGGTAAAGCTGCAAATTCAGGCAAAGAATAAAATTCAGTTTGTTTTTGTGAGCCATCAGCAAGAACTTCTGCCTCTGAACTAAGGGGAATCTGTTTTCAAGTGTCCCTTTGTACTCTGTTGTGTCACAGCTCATTAAAATCTTTAGAAGTCACTGTTCCAAAAGAGAACAGTGAGATGGCAGAAAGGTGTTATTCCAAAATATTTTTCTAGGACATATTTTATTTTTTTAATTCAGTTAAGACCAAGTGGAGTTATTCCTGAAAGCCATGGGTATGAACAAAGGCAGATGCAGAGCAGAAAAGCCTAAAGCTTTGGTGAAAGAATTAGTAAAGTCATTGCCTCCTATATTTCTTTTATTTTTATTGCTCAGACCCTCCTTACACTCTGGTTTCAAGTACAAACCCAGTATGTAAGCATAAATTTCAAGCACTAAGAAATTCAATCCAGGTGCAATCAGCCTGGCAGCAGAAAAGTACAATCAAACCCAAACCCTGCTTACAGGGTGGCTTTTCCCAGTCCCTCACATATAAGTGTAGCTGGGGCTCATACGCTTTATTTTTTCACATCCCTCAATATTTCCCTGAATCCATTAGCTACGTATTAGTTGATATGAATTAACAATGAATACACACAAACAGTTTAATGCAGGTGAGCAAACTGAGCGAAGACACAAACTTTTGGGAGATCTTTGGGAGCTCTTAGGGCTCCTGCTGGCACTGCTGTCCCCAGGGCTCTCTGAGCAAGGCAGGTTCCAGTGGCAATGGCATCCCCTCTGCCACCTCCCTGTGGTCATCCTCTCAGCCCCTGCACAGTTCAGAGCTGTGCACTTTATCTCAATCCTGACTTCCCTTCGGTCAGCATGGGCTCTGCTTTGCTGGGGACTGATGTACAACAGGTCACAACAGCTTAGGAAGGATAAAATGCGTATGAGCAGCCTTGGATCTCTGGGAGCTATGCAGGGAGAGAGATAGAGGTGTCCTGGATGGACTGAGGATACTTTTTTCCCTGCATTTTTAAGTTCCATTGTACAGAGAAAATGTTTATTCCTCTATTACATGTGGTTTAAATAGAGCATAAATGGTTTCAAACTTGAAGAGGGGAGATTTAGGCTGAACAATATAGGAAAAAAATCTTCCCTGTGAAGGTGTTGGAAAAGGTTGCCCAAGGAAGTTGCGGATGCCCCATCCCTGAAAGTGTTCAAGGGCAGGTTGGATGGGGCCTTGAGCAACCTGATCTAGTGGGAGGTGTCCCTGACCATGCAGAGGGGTTGGAACTAGGTGATCTTTAAGGTCCCTTCTTACCCTAGCTGTTCTATGATTCTATGATTCATATCTAGTGCTATAGAGAACTGGTGTTTGTTTTTTCTGCTTGTGAACTTATCTGCAGCAGTTAAAAGTCCCATGTGGAGTCTGAATAAATTTTGTGTTTTATTTGGCATAGCAGGAAACTTAGCATCAGCGCATAGAGATGAAAGAGAAAAATAGCCATTGTTGACATCGTGTCACAAACAAATTAAACTCTTTCTCTCCCTTTGTTATAAGGAGATACTATGGAGGCATACAGGCACTCACAGTTCTCTTATTTTGTTATTTCTGTTCCACCCCAAGCCTAACTTTCATCCTCCCTTGGAAAATTCTGCTTTCTTTTTTGGTTGTCTTTTGTGTCACTCTGGATGAGTGATACAGTGACAGATGAGTGACTTGCAGGATGAGAAGCAACCAATCCCAACAGAATAAAAGTTATCTCCTCATTTGTGGAAACTGTAAAAAAAGCAACAACACTATTTAAAAAATCACTCTAGAGTTTTGAGGAATTGCACATCTTTGCTTGCTGCTGAGGAAATGGGTTTCACACTGCAGACTGGGAGCAGTTGTCCCATTGCCTCCAGTCATACAAATAAAGTGCTGCAGAGTCCACAGCCTCAGCACTGCTGCATCTCACTACTTTGATTAACTGAAGGACCAGAAAGTTTATGCCCTGAAATCAAAGAAACTCAAGTCCATGAGAGAAAGAAATGTCCAGCAGCAGACAAACCATTCATTCCTCTTGGACAGCAATGCCCTCAGGTCTGTACTTCCTTTTGGTTAGAGAGGAGCAGACCCTGCTTTTTATTCAACAGCCAAGGTAGAAGCATTTTTCTTCTGGCAAAACAGACACTTGGAGTGTCTGGAAGCACCTCCCATATGTTCAGCTGTATACTATATATACTTCCCTAAACATTTTTTCTAGTCATTATTTTCTCAGACAGGTCCTTATTCCTGGGTTACATTGAGGCAGCATCCTCAAGGTATAACTGGGTCATCATCCAGCCCAGGACTCTGACCCAAAGTGTGGGCTGTAGGGGTTGCAGAACTCAAGTTCCAGAGCAGCAACAGGTAATCCCAGCCTATTCTCCTCCTGCCAGAAAGACACAGTGGATTTACCCAACCAGAGGCTGCACCTACATCAGCTGTATTTCAAAGCCACCACAGATTCTTCAGGCACCTGTGTAGTTCTGTTTGGAATCTGTCTATATTCCTGGACTGCACTTCAACCCATAGTTAATAGTTCTCTGAAAATGTAGTTTTTATCTTGTTTTAATCTCCTGCCTTTCAATCTCTCAGAGTTTAAAGGATAGAAATAAAATCCCCTTTCATGAAGCCAAGTTGAAGAAGAGGAAGAGGTTTAAGATAAAGCTTCCAGAGGACTTTTAAAACCTTCCTGATTTAATTTATTTAAGCCCAGTGAAATTGGCTCTGTAAAAATACATAAAAAGTCTCAGCCTCTAAAGAACCAAAAAATTACCAGAAGCTTCTGCTAGTAGAAAATTCCTCTATTACATATTTGGCAGCAAAGTGGCTGCATAAACAGATGACATCCCATTAGAGTCCATACAAGCAACCGCTTGGGAAAGCACCTGCTGCAATACAGAAGATGTTGTTGGAAATGCAAAGATCTGATTGAAAAGCAATTTATATTCTAAGCAAAGCATAATAAGAGAAGACATACTACCCAGCACAGAGCTTCCTGCAGAGGAAAGTGACACACAATAGAAAGTAGTTAATCCTGTGGAAATAATTAGACAAGATCAAGGGGAAAATATATTTGAAACAAGCCAACGCTTAGCCAAAATGTGGCTGATTCAGCTTAATGAAAAAAGAGTGTGTGCTCTTGGTCACAGAGTCTCACAAGCACAAGAAATTTTGTTAAATTAAGAAACAGAGAGAGGGATACTGATTCTAATTCAGTAATGAGGTTGTGCTATTTCAGTGGATGTACCTGCTTATTGTTAAGTAAAATGAATATGTGCAAGGAAATTCTGGTTTTGTTTCACAATTACTGCCTTCCAGACCCTGTTTCTGATAGGGATGGAAACAGAGAGCAAAGTCTTTTGTGTTCATTTTTTATACCAGTAAAACAAATGAAGTTAAACCCAGTCTTTCTGCCCTATTTCTTTGCACTGATCAGATCTTGTTCTCTTGGATGTTGACAGACACTTGTTTAAAGATGGCAGGAGACTGAGTCAGACCCTAGAGTTATATACAGAAAAGTGGGACAATAATGAAAAAAAAGAGGTAAGATTACCTGGTTTGTGCCACTCAGCACAGGGCAAAAAACAAGCTGTGAAAGGACAGAGAACTTTGTCTTAAAAAAAAAAAAAAAAAAAAAAAAAAAAAAAAAGCAATATCTTATGCACTTTGACAAATTTAGCATCATCCCTCTCCTGGTAGGAGAGGAAGAACCGACAGCTGTGTTTAGTGATAGACCTTAGGGAAAATGAACAACTGAACCAATCCTGGTAAGACTATGGGATTTCCTTGCAAGAAATATTGCTTATTACTTTCCTTGTCCACTGTTCTTCTCTGGTAGTTTTGCATCTCCACCATATGGCCATGGCATGTGGTCACCCTAACCTGTGAGGAAACCATGGTTAAATGTAAGGGGTAACTCTTTAGTTTGGTGGAGACAGGAACAGAGAGGAAGATGGAAATACTAAAGCAGAGACAGTTGGTTGATGAGCTCTGCGCTGCAGCTATTGTCTAAAGCTTGAAAAAAATCACCAGATAAAACAAGAAAACAGAAAAGTTTCATAAGTGAGCATGTTCCATTTTTTGTCCTCATAAACCTGCCTTTCACTTCTTAATCTGTGTGTGTCCATTTAATTTAGTAACCTAGACTCATGGATGATGTTTTACTTATGTTCCTAGTCACTGAGTCCCTGAAGGGTAAAGCCACACAGCCTGACAGGATGAAGTTCTGAGGAAGGCTGCAGGAGCTCACAAGGGCACATGTGATGTCCCCCGGGGTCTTGGGAGCTACATCAGATGGACTGTACCTGGTGGAAGCACACTGGCATTGGTATTTCTCCCAGGGGAACTTGAAAGACAGATAGAGAGCCAGGTGTGGATGCTGGCTGGATGCAGCAGAACCCAAGAGTTTCTCTTTAGCACAGCTGGGTGCTCTGCACAGCCCCCATAGTATCTCTCTGGTGCATGTCTGCAGGGGGGATTCACCTGGGGCTGTGGCTAATGCTGCATTTTTCCTTTCTAAGGTCTGATGCACAGTTCATTATCGTAATTTCAGTGGTTGCTGAGCTGAGGTCCTGAATATCTGCTCAGAACCAAGCTGCTGAATAGGTGACTGCAGGCTCTTTACCTCCAAGTAAAGCTCTTGCAAACAGAAGCAAGAAAGATGTTTTCAAAATGATACCAGCAAGAATCTGACTGCAATCTGCAAGTCAGATAGGAACACAAAGAGCATTTCATCTCCTTTGTGATTAAGAGTGAGCTTGACACATGGAAAACAACCAGACCACACAGACAAAGGAACACTGGAAATAATAACCTTTAAAGAAGAACATCTGAAAAAAAAAAAAATTCTTCCAATGTTTAAATTTGCGTAGTGAGTACGATTGCCAAATGCATTTCAGGAATAGCTCGGCAATGACTGAGTACAACATTTAATTAAGTGATTATATAATCAACCCTCTGTTTTATGAAGCAATAATTCAATTCCCAAGTGGATAAGCTCTGAGGCTGAAGGCCAGGTAGTTTATCACAAGGAAGGAATCTGATTACTGCTGAGGAAAACATAAGGACAATTATGTTATTGTTAAAATACTAGTGTAATTAATATAAAATTAATAAGTCTTTTTTTTTTTTTTTTTTTTTTTTAATTCATAACAATGCATACCCTGCCATAAAGATGGTGCTTCCTCCATTTTCTCTGTGGAACTGGTGGTTATTTATGGTCACACAGAACGTGAGGGAAGTTAATGATGTCACACACTCAATTTATTGGGGATAAAATTGCAAGAGGCATTCTATCAGGGAATGATATAGTTCTCTTCCTGCTGTATGAGCAGACAAGAGAGCCACTCATACTGTAAAAGAGAGATCAGACAAGGTAACTTCATTGCTGGAAAGCTTTACACTGGATTGTTAATAATAATTCCACTAAACCAGAGGTTCTAAACCCATTGAGCTGTGACTTGATGTACACACAATATATGATGAGGAAGATCTGATCAGCAGTTGGTGAAAATACAGACAGATATACAACTTGCTGAGAGAAGAAAGGAATACTTTGTGCAAACAGGGTACCAGAATGAGATAGGGGATAAATTGCATAAATTTACATGTGTCTGGGATTTCTTTACTGTTCTGCTTAAATTATATTACTACAGATTTCAGCAAATCAGCATAGGAATAAGCACAGAGGGCATTTTTGAAAGAGATTCAGAGTAACATGAATGGAAGAACAATTTTATACAATATGAAGCATCAGAACCGCAAAGAGAGCAAAAGAACAAAAGACCATAAAGAACATGAATTTGGGAAATCAACTGTACATAGGGACGGGAGAAGGAAAAAAGCAAAAGAGGTGCAGTGACCAGTGATTAATATATGCAGGCTGCAGTCTTCAGAGTGGAGTGAATGACTTTAGACAGGCATGAAACCTCCTTTTCACTACAGCTATTGCATTTGCAGAGGGTCAGGAAACCCATGTGCAGACCTAGAATTTCTGGGAGGCACCTGAGAAGACATCCTACCTGTTTTAGATTACCTGGATGAAAAGAAAGAAAACTAAAAGCCAAGAGACTGAGCACTGAATTTAGCCTATTGCAGTAAATTCTACTTTTACTGTAGCACTAGGATATTAGGGGCTGTATTACATGCTGGGTTTCCAGGATGGACAATTCAATGGACCGCATACCATGTAATCATTGATTCAATACCTTGAAATGGAGCTTACAGGGAGAGCTGCTGAGGGAAATATCACTGGTATGGATTCAGGCTGGTTACTAAAATGAAGGGTGAAACTATTAGGTTGTAATCATTTTATAGGAAAGTGTTGGTAAGTGAGGGAAAAGGAGTTTATGTTCCATGTAGAAGAATCCCCGCAGAACAGTTTCAGCTTATTAGTACTAAATTGACCACAGCAAATGAGCACCACTATTGTCAATGACCTGGCATTTTATAAGCACACTGGGGCTCATTTTTAATCTATTTTACACACATAAAGAATGGGAGATGGAAGATGAAAGTAGGGAAATCCAGCCAGCAGTTGCAGGTTCAAAGCCTGCTGTAAAAGAGTGTTCTCGAGGGTGAGCACAAAAGTCCAATGAGCCTTGCTTTGCTCCTGGACTTTGACCACTGGCACTGAAATACAAGGCTTGAAGAGAGCAGTGATAGCCCTTAACAGGGAAATTGTCAGGGCTATGCACAAGTTGCTACACAATGAGGAATTTTACCCATCTGAAACAGAGCAGTCATCAAGGGCATTTAAAAGTGGGAAAGCAGTAACACAAATTGATACCGGGGAATGACCCGCTGAATGGGACAGGTCCCTCGTGTCACAGCACAGCTCAGGATACTTCTGTGCCTTGTCCCAGGGGCTTCCTATGCACAGGTAGTCTTTGCTTTGCATGCTGTGGCTACAGGAAAAGTGCACAGGCCAAGAAGTTGGACCTTCCTTAAAGTCAGGAACATCACAGCTCCCATAACTCCAGATTTTGAAGCCATGACACAACAGAAGAACCTTCCTGCAAGTTAATGGCTGGTGGTGAGTACTCTTTGAGCTTGTTTAATGCAGTGAATCTGCTGGGTAGGTCACCAGGCATGGTGATCCTACAGACTTTGCACAAAATATCCTGAATTACTCTGTTCTTCCATGTCTGTGTGTAGCGCTGCAGCTATGTACCTATCCTCAGACAGAGAGGTGGGTAGTCAGCATGCTTCTTCATCAGGAGAACAACAGCCACCATACAATAACTTAGATGATGAAGAAAGTAATTTATTTTCTACACAATGAATCGCAACATTGTCTGGTGAGGCTTTCTGGGTTGTGTCAATAACCATAACACAATCTCTTTCATCTAAGGCCTGTTGCCAGTGTTGATTAAATTCTGTGTTCTGTGGATCAAGATTTGAATTTCTGCTGTTCATAGGATTTCAAATGTCAAACTGGCAATCAAATAGCCAAAGCAGTATTGGTAGGAGCCCATGGGCAACACAGAACAGATTCTGATGCCACTTTCTAAGTGCTGACAAATACTAACCTACCAAGACAAGTATTAACCTATTAAAAAGACTATAAATCAACCAGCAAATCTGGTGATACCCCAACACTATATATGAAAGAGCACCAGGTACTTTTGTGCTGATATACTTCAGCACTTTCCTTCTCAAAAGTTTTATAAGAGCTCTGAGTTTTTAACTCAGATTTTAAAATGCACTGAGCTTCTCAGATATGATGTCTAACAATGTTAATGATGGCTGGTTTCAGAACTCCCAGTAGAATTTGTATGCAATTAATGTTCTCCTTCTCTGAGCAGAAATCTAGAGGTTTGCAAAACACACCATATGTTTGTCAGTTTGCCAATGAATCAAGATGTTTTTGCAGCCTTCTGAGTTTCAATAATTAATGGTAATGTCTAAAACCTAAATCACAGTTCAGAGGCTCAAAACAGAACTTTTGCCACATGATGTTGTTCAGCAACATCAGAGTGAAACATTTCAGGTGAGAAATTAAACATTTGTACTAACTCTCATTTTTCTCTTCCCAACCTGATTTTGCACCTTATCACCATTGCTTCTTCCTAGATATCTGACTGGATTCCTGCAAAAGGTTCACTTATTTTTAAGTGTAATGTTATTACCTTCAGCCCAGGCTTTGGTCTCAAACACCTAAATGGTCAATACCCCAGTGTAAACTGCCTAGATTAACTTGATCTTCGTGGCAGAATGATGTCTAGTGGTTAACAGGTCTGAAAATGTACTTTATTCTCACCAAGTGGCTTGTTATTCCCTTTAGCAGACTATTAGCAACCAACTAATACTACAAAGCTAAGGAAACAAACTAGTTAGGTCTTAAAACTGTGTTCACATGTAGGAGGGTTAATTTTTATGAGCTGTGTTTTTTCAATTATTATTTTAAAATGTAGTCGCTTGAAAGATTGATCCAGAAGAAAATACTTAATGTTAATACCTCATATGCTTATTTCCTTCACCCTTGGGTAATTCTTCTGAGACCCCCTCTGCTTCCACACTTGTGAATAAACACTCCTGACATAGCTGTGACTTTATGAGTAGGTTTCTTTTCTTTGAGGTGATGATTTTGCTTTTTGCTAGGCTCCTACAAGTCTTTTCCTTTTTTATTGATCCCCAGCTGATCTGACCTACTCCTACTCTTTTCCCCCAGACAGTTCTAAATTTGAAGTTCAAAGTGGCTGATAAAGGAGCAGGAAATTCCTTAAGTATCTATAATATGCTGGAGTGCCCCTCCTCTCTTTCCCCTCCAGAACAGATGTGTTGCACAAAGTGTTCTAATAACAATGATAATGTCACAGGCACTTATGCTTCAAAATTATAATCACTCAAAATGGGTTATTCTTTAATTTGGCTGCTATAATTTTAATATTATCCTTAAAATGGTTAATTTGCACGATTAATGAATGTAATTTATATCTAGCCTTCCATAAAGGTTAGGAGTTCCCAGGATTGGCATATTTTTAATAAAACTGTTAATTTTTCTCAAGTGCACCATGATAACATCGGTGTCATGTTGACATGAGAGAACATGTGCTTTAATACTCATTACTCATTTGTTTTAATAATAATTTCAAGCACCACCCATTCACATAGAGTACATTAGAAATGTTCAGGATCATTTCTTCCAGAATCAGCCAATTGCTCCTGCATGACATGGGACAGATCAGAACCATTTGGGCCACTATCATCCTTTCCATTTCTGGGTTAAATAACTCCCTAACAGCGTGCAGCATGATAGGCAGAGCAACATAAACTGGAACTGCCGTGAGATTTTCTGGACAACAGGATCCAAATCTTATCATGAGAACTAAGTGAACACAAGCATTTCATTATGTGGTCCCTCTTTCATTTTAAAGATTGAAATGTCAGCAGCAGCAATAAAGGTTTCTGGCTTAAGCCATATCTGAATATTTCTGGATTTCCTATTAAATGTGTACTTGCTTGTAGTGCGTTCCTTACTAAAATTGATGTAGCAGCACTAATGGAGTGCTCAGTGAAAAAAAAAAAAAAAAAAAAAAAAAGTGTTAATGCTAAGTACAGCTTGTACCAATATGGTTTATTTCAGCTTGAAGCTGGAAGCAGAAATCCCAGGACAGATAACATCAAAATCCTATTAAGCCTCAATGAGAGACAATATAATTGAGATACAACTTTGGTTGCAGCAAACAAAAAGGTTTTCCTTAAAGATTTACTATCTGTTTTGTAAAAGCTATATCCAGTCCTCCTCCAAATGGTCATTTTAACCCAGTTTTAATCTAGAAAGTTTTTTTCTTTTTGACAGTCCAGTTTCAGCTGCATGGGAATAGTAATGAAAAGTATCTCCCTTTCCTTGAGAAAAAGATGGATTTGGAAAAAAACAACACCAGTTACTCCTTAACTGAAAAGTTTTTGCCACTCAAAAAAATTGAACCATTGAGCAACATCCCTGTCCAGTACTCAAAACTGTTCTAGCTGGAAATGCTGATGCAGTGACTCCTGGGTGCCATGAGTATCCCATAACCCAGGGCTCCCAATTCCCATTAGAAAGCTCTAAGATACTTGACCCATTTTTTCCTGAAAGATTCCTTTCCCAGACTTCTGGAATAGAGTGGGTTCAGCCAACAGGAGACATAGCTGTCCATGGGACTCTCGGGGTGGTCAGGATGCCAGGACTGCAGGGAAGGGTAGGCGTGTGGAGAACTGGCACTAAAAGCCCACAGAGAAAAGCTGGACAGAAAAATTCTGATTAAAATGATTTTCCAATGAAAATGACCCACCCAGCAGAAGGGATGGTGATTTTCACTCATCTTCCAGGGGCTCCAGCAGAGAGCTGTCTGCTTTCTCACCAGCACACCCTCTCCCCTCCTCTCTCTTCTAAACTTAGCAATCATCAAAATCCCAGGGGCTGAAATAGCTTCAGGTTTCCCAGATGGAGAACATGAGCTCAAAAGCCCTTCAGGCCACAGGTCACCAACCAGGCCTCACAGAGCTGCCAGGGTCCAAGGGCAGAACTGGGTCCCACAGTAGGAAGTGGGGAAAGAGATGCCTGATGGATATTGGAGTTTGAACTCCCCCAGTGATGTTTCCTTCTGAAAGCCATGAAGTGAGACATTTTTGATAGTTTTATAATTGTTTCCTTTAAGAAAATCCCTGCTGAGTGGAATTTCATAAGTTGTTTGAAGGCTTTTTTGCCTGAATTTCCCAGAGAGTGGAGAGTCCAGTTTTAGTCTGGTTTCAAGCAGGAAAATACTTTTCAAAGTATTTTTTTTATTTTAAACCAAGTAAAAGTTTATAATGTCAGCTTCTATAATTATTTGCTTACAATCAAACTTGAAAATTTCCATGGAGAGAATAAAAATAGTTGAACATCAGGACAAAAAGTAAAAAAATCTCCTGTTGCTGGACAGATGTCATCATGACCTTTAGATCATCCTTTTCTCATCCCTTACAAATGAAAACCACCCACAGTATAATGGAGTAAGATGACAATACCTGTGCCATGATATTTGCCTGCCACAGTAACTCCTTGAGGCCTTGGATAGCCACAGCCACAAGCCTGCTTTAAACTGTGAGAAGTGAGAAGTGAATCTGGAACTGAATTGTAGAAATAGCCTGAATATACTTTGTCTTGCCTTGCTCAACATCAAGCAAGGCACAGACTGGCTGGTCCATAAAATCCATCCATCCATCCATCCATCCATCCATCCATCCATCCATCCCAATTCAAACAGAAAAAAATTAGTGCAGTCTTGAGGAAGAAATATAAGAATTAAGTGTGTAACCCCTACTAACTCCCACCGTCTGATGAAGGCACAAAAACAGGCAAAAAGAAGCAGATTTCAACATTGTCATACTGAGAAGAATAGAATATTTGTTCCCTGCAACTGAAAGGGTGAAAGAAAAGCTGTCACCCTGCAAAATGCTCTTACACATGCTTAGTGCAAGAAAGTGCTCAGCAATGAAATGCACAGGACTGGGACCAAAGGGTTGGGAAGTTCTGTCCCTGGTGCAGAAAGAGCAGCCCATTGTGACTTTGTTGTGTGGTTCTTCTAATGGTCAGCAAAATGATCATGCCCTTGCAGAGGCTCCTGGGTGAAAGGAGACCAAGTGATCCCCAGGGAAGGCAGTAAAGGAACTTGTCATCACCTCTTCCATGGGAGCATCCCGATGCTCCTGGGCCAGTGGGAATGGCAAATGAGGAGGAGGAGAGCCTCCAGAGCATCCTCCAACAGTGAAGACTGCTGCCATGGCAACAGCAGCTATGTGGGAGAGGAGGAGAGAGGCACCAGCTGTGGCTGGGAGATTGTTTTTCCCCTTATTTTCAGCAGAACTGCTCAAACACATCACTGTGTTGCTGGGTCAGAAGGATGCCCTTGTGCCAGTGGTGCTGCCCCGGCAGCTATGCCATGGGCTGCAGGTACCAGGAACACCACTCCAAGCATAGGACACTCTCAGCCTACACTAGTCTCTGAGCTTCCTTGCACTATTTTTATTTATTTAACACAATTCTTCCTTGCTTTCTGCAGATGGGAGTTAAAAAGAATCACTACACTGCCCTCACAGTTGTAATGTGCAGGCTATGGGTATGGTTTGCTCTCAGCTGCACCAGCACAGACTCCCAAAGCTTTGTCCTCCCTCTAAATTTAGTTTCTTATAACCAAACTGTTCTGTTCTGTTCTGTTCTGGAGCTTCTTGGATCAAACTCAGTCCCTGACTGTGATCACCTGCGAGCTGGTATGCAAGTTTAAACCAGGCTCCATCCATTCTCAAGGGCACCTGCAGATGGTGAGTTATCCACAGATAAGGAGACAGTTTGTGTTCTGGAAATGTAAGTCCTTAGAAACAGAGAGGATGAATTGGCCTCTGAGGGCAACAAAGAGCCACTACTCAACCAAATTAAAGTGTAATACTCAAAGTCTAATGTCTGATGAAGTGACTCTCATCTGCAGAGCGATGGTGCCTATAGACCTACTGAGTCTCATTCATCTCGCACAATTTACTCCCATTTCCTGTTCCCTGCAGTTGAGTCAATGGCCCACATTTTCAGAGCTGTGTTACAGCCTCTCATCTGCTTGGGGACCCCATGCCAGACACAGCTAAAGATGGCTCTGCCTCCTGGTTGCAAGATGCCAGCTCCAAAATACAATGTGCTTCTCCCAGACAGAAATTATCTGAGCAATGTGATTAGCCATCGTACCTATAGGGCACATTCTGAGTTCCACTTATTGTGTGATTGCCCAGAGAGTCCACTGAAACTCAAATAAACCATTTCAGTACATTTACCAATTATTATACAAGGATGGGTAGCAAACAATTTGCCGCACAAAATCAGCAAATGAAATCGAGACAACTTTCATCTTTATGAGTTTCATTTGATTCTCCTGTACTCCAGATGAACCCCCAGCCCCCAAACTAGAAGTCACAAATGATTAATATATATATATTCTACTGAAAGCCACCAAGGGCAGTAAATTAAATCTGCGGTGCTCTCTCTCACTCACCCGCACACATAAATGGTCTGGAAGCCTGTGCAAAGCTTCCTATTGGTGTGAGATTGCCAGCCAGACTAAAAGCTATTAGTACTGGTTAGAGAGTCACAGAATGATTTAGCAGAATTTTAAATGACTGCTGCAGCAGCCTGCTCCACACTGGAGATTGGAAGCTGTTCTTGGAAATGCATTTGGAAAAAGCTTATGAATTTAAAGTTATTTGACAGATCTCTTGGTGTTTTGGGTTTGGTTTTTTTTTTTTTAAGGATCCAAACTCATGCACATGCACGCTATCTTTTCATTATATGCCATCAAACTTCTTGTTTCAAAGACTGGTCCTGTGTAATGCAAATGTTGTTCCTTTCAACCCTTCCTGTCAGCAATCTATGCCAGCACTTGCTGTGCAAATTAATGTTTTCAGAAGGGTCACAGGTCTCCTAACATATCAAAGTGCAATTACAGTAATGAGTGATGGTTGTACATCATGTATATTGTACTGATTTGCAGCCCGGGTCTACCAAAAGTGCACACTACTAAAAGTCTGTTATATTGAGGCAGAGAAACCCTGAAATCCCCCAGGTCCTTCTGCACCACCTTTTCTGAGACACAAAAGGAAAGCCTCCAACAGCACAAATATTCTTCTGTTCGCACAGATGGTTTTTAGAGGATCTTTCTCATCAGCCCACTGGAAAGAAAAAAATCATGTCAGCATAGAAACTAGAGTCACATTTGGATATTGAACCTTGAAATTCCTCTTTTTCCCAGAGTAAGAATCCGTGGGTCACAGGGTGAGGATGTTGGAAAAGGGACAGATGGTCATCTTTCAGATGTTGGCACAGAGTGAAAGGCATCTTTAAACTGAATCAGGCACTTGTAGTTTACTGTCCAAAATGGCAGATTGAACTGAAGACTATGAGAGGGAATGATTTTTCCCAGTCCTACCAACTTCAGTCATCATCTTGACAAGGACTTTACCTCATTAGTTAAAGAAAAAGCTTATCCTTTTTTCTTTTGAATGATGACAGAACTGCCTGTGGAAAACTCTCTTATTTTCCTGCTGGTACACAATCCAATGTGACTGGGAACCTCCAGAGGGCTCCTCTGTCTGTAGCTCATGCCAGCCATTGTACTGTAAGAAGTTTTTGTTTCTGAAAATTTCAGTCTGGACAAATCTAAATCTGGGGATATACAGCAACAGGAAAATCTGAGTCATAGTGAAGACCTGTGTTTTGCCTGCAGGAGCCCAAGCAGAGGCAAAGGAGAGCTTGTATACTATAAAACAAAATAAAACAAAACAAAAAAAACATTTTCTTTCCCTTCTCATTTGCCCTTCTGAGATTTGTATAGAACACTTACCTATTTTGCTTGGTGTTTCCTTGCATGGTTTTAGGTCTAAATAAATGGCCAGTATTTGAAACTATAACCTCTATTGATCAAAAACTGCAATAGCTAAGTCACAGAGGAAGGCTAATGCTGATTCCTCAAACTCCATAATCCTTTAGGCACTTAGTAAGGACAAATGACTTCCTTGAATACCCCTCAATCTCAATTCTGCCAGCCACTAAGATTTTATGTCACAAAACACAAGTCTTTTTAATAATGAGTACTGGGGTTGCTACTCAGATGGGAACAGGTATTTTTCAGATGTCTAGTTCAGTTATTCCATGCAATATTCATTTTTTCACCATCATAATTCCTATCAAAACACGACACCACCCACAGGTCAGGTCCATTTAATGGTTCTTTGCTGGTCTTTCTGATGCCAGCCCATTCTCAGACTGCACTCCACTCATCCCTCCTGTTGTAACACCCACCTCTGCCCCTTTGCCCCACTTTGTCACTAGGGATGATCAACGACTGCCAGACAAATGATCTTGTAGGTTTATTGTGGGAGGAATAAGTGGACCAGTTTTTTTAATCTTTTCTAAAGCTTCCCTGTCTGGTACTTCTGGCTTTCACAGAGAGCAGGATTACACATGAGCTTCCCCTTACCAGCTCACCCACCTTCTTCCTCAGAGGCCTTGCTACCATTTGTCAAGACCAGAGAAGTCCACCTCATCCCCAGATCAAGTATCTGCTCAAATACACCAAAAGCCCTGGCACCCCATCACTTGTCAAAATCATTCAAATTCAATTAAAGACCCTCACAAATTCTCCTGCCAGTTTTTCTTTTCCCATTTTGGCTTCTAACTTGGCTTGGCCCCGATGCCCAGCATCCCTGTCTTGAGTGAGGGTGGAGTGGGCCAGGGGAGCTGGAGGAGGGTGATGGTCCAGCACTGCTGCACACCTCCTGATCCTAGGTAAGCAAGAAGCCAGCTGCCCTAGGGCTTTTTGCAGTTCAAATTGTGTCTCAGGGTTGGCTTTGGCTTGTCTCCAGATTCACATTTATGGCTTGACCAAGTCATTTCTTCATTCTCCCTGTTACTGTCTCCTCCTTTTCTTGATATCATGCCACAAGGTTTTTTGTCTCCAGGCCAAAGGCAACTTCACAGCCTCTTCTGATCCCATGATGTAGGGAATGTAATAGCTATCCCAAGGATACATCTGACATTAGTCTGAAGACCTCCTTGATTAAGCACACAAACATGGTTTTGAAGGAACTGATGTGAATAGGAGTCCACAGTTTTAAATTTCATGCAATAGAGTTTTGTTTTACATTCCTGTGACTCTAGAGATGTGCCAGCTTCAGGTGGGCCTGACCTAATAGACAGAAGCCCACAAAATATATTTTCAAGATGTACGGATCAAATCTCCATAACTAAATGCACTAGCAATTGGAAATAAGGCATTATCAGGGTTATAGTGTCTTAAAGGAGAGAAAATATTCTCCTGTGTGTCTTTGCTTTGGTTTACAAATGGGTCTCTGTATTTAACATTTGCTGGGTTAGCTTTCTGCAACTTTGAGAGGAAATGGCAAATTCTGGTCCAGGGTCCAAGATCCAGTTGCACAGGTGAGTGTATGAAGAAATGTGAGGACAGGTCCATAACACAGAACACTTCAGGGGGTGGAAAAATTGCTACAATAAAACATCCCCAAGCTCAAAGGAAATACTTCTTTTGTAATCAGTTCTAGAGAGGCTATTTTCTTCCTCTCTCTTTAATTGGGTGTATATATGCATATACACACATATATGCCAGACTCAAAAGTTGTAGGAAAATATTTACTCTGTTTCAGCAGGTGTGCATTTGTGTATCCTTTGACTGCAAACTGCATTATGCTTCTGCTAAGAAAATGAGTTAAGGCTGTGAGACATACATGTGCTGTTTTAATGTGTCTTTCTTAGACCCCCAAGCCAGCCTTTATTGCTGAGCACAACATCACGTAGTAAGGAATGTTGCTTTGTTAAGTTGGGATCATATGTCTTTAGATGTTTCCCCAAACCTCTTGTGCACCCTCAGCCCACTCCCTGGCAGGGCAACACGAGAAGAAGAAAAGGCTGTGACACTGTGTAAGCTCTGCTCAGCAAGAGCTAAAGCATCCCTGGGGTATTTTTTCATCACAAATCCAAATCATAGTACTATGCAAGCTACTGTGAAGATGATCAACAGCATCCCATCCTAAACCAGTACACCACTGGTTCCTGAGCTGATACAGTTTGTTTCCTTGGGTTGTTTTTCTTTTGGAGGGGGAGGTTGAATTGTTTTTTGTTGATTTTTTTTCCTCCAGACAGATGTTCACTTAGTTTTTATTTCACTCTTGCTCTTAATTCTTGTGTTTCTGTAGTCACCCAGTAATAAAAAATTAAGATGTTAAAGCATTTTCAAGAATAAAGTCATGTGAGGAAAAGCAAACCAGTAGGAGTTTACCTACTCACTTGAAAGCTGAATTCAGTCACTGAAACTCACGACTATTTCCAGCTCCTTCCTCCAGTTTGTTAAAACTGTGTGCAACTGTTGGTTTTGCTGGTTCCACTGGCTTGACAGACACAAGCACATGAGGTGGAAGGGAAGAAAGGATCGACCACAAAAGCTTTACACTTCTAGCAATAATTTGACTCCCCTCCTTAATCCCAGTGGGAAGCCCAGTCCTGGTTTTACTGCCCACCAAGGGAGCAGTGGTGAGAAGATGGAGCTGCCAGGGCTAAAGGAGGCAAGTCCCACACTATTTTTCCACAGAGAGAAGTGTGAGAAGAAGCAGGTAATGGTTCTACCACCTTCCACCTTCCCACTGGGCCTTGAGTCACCCAGCAGAGCTGATGGGAAACCCTGAGAAGCTGCAGAGGGTTTCTAACTGGCATTCAATTCGTTGTTCATTCATTTCAGCAGCAGCCTGTGGCTGTTACAAAGCAAATACATTTTACAGAGCTGCAGGACAAGTTTCAGCAGGTATAAAATCTGTGAACTAATCAAGCTCTCAAAACTTCGTTTCTTTTTCAGATGCTGGTCTCTTCTCTGAGAAGCCACCTTCTGAAAGATCTCTTTCCTACTTTCCACAGCTTACTTCAAATATTAAGTTTATTTATGTATTTATTTTTATCAGGGCACGATCAACTAACAGTTTCAGCTATCAGATCATTTTTTTATGGATAATGTAGTAGAGCTGTCAACAGGAACAGATGTGTGGGAGGGCTGAAAAAAAGGCCAGGCACCTAGTGCAGGAAATATTTAGGTACTTTCCCATGAGTAAAGCCTGAAATCTCCTTGACACTTCATGGGCAGTGCTGTTCACAAGAAACTATGTGCATACCAAATAGAGCAAAAGGCTTCAGAGTGATGATCACACAGCCACTGGCGTCTACTTTTGTCTCATGCACGCACACACACCCTCAAAGTGAGGGTGGGAAGGATATCTGAAAAACTGCTGCTGCTGCCAGATTCATTAAAAAACAAAAAACAAACAACAAAATAAAAAAAATACAAAAAAACCCCCAACACATCTCCCTTGGAAAAAAAAAAAAAAAAAAAAAAAAAAAAAGAAACAGAAATGTCATTGCTGACATTGTCATTCCTTGCTGCCCATTAAATAAACATAAAGTCTATTTGTCACCATAGAAACATCTTCCATGGTCCAAAGTATGCAAAGGAGAGGTATGTGAGAAACTCAGAAGTCTGAGGAAATGAGCAAGTATCTAATCTAGAATTTCATGTTGTATCTCTCCTGTAAGTATTCACATTTTGGTACTTTTTTTCTCTCTCTAAGGTAAAACCATATTTTTTTAGAAAGGGAAGAACATATTTTAAAGGAAAAGCTTAAACATTTGCTTAACATGCTGCCTCTGCTGTGCCTAGCACTTTCTCTCTCTTCATTACCAAGGAGTAAACAACTGCCTAATTTGTACATCTAGAAGCCACTTGCTTCTTCAGGGACCCTGCATTAGTTCTTATCTTACACATCAAAAGACATCGCCACGGGCAACATAAACGATGCATTCATTTACATCACTAAAGCTCTTCTTCCCCCTGCTTTGTGTAGGCAGTCACCTGGAGATGTGACAAACATCTCCTCCTTCCTGGGGGACTCTGATGCCACTGACAAGGACCTGCCCACCTTGCCCTGCTTAGTGACAGATGCCCTCTGAGGTGGCACCAGGCTGGCATCCCTAACCCTCACAGAGACATGTCTGTTTTTACACAAATTACTTCAGACCTGCTCACTGCCTTTTCACTTGCCCTGTAGCAACTGCAGCACGATCAAGGTAAAAACTCTTTATTCTCCTGGAGCCTTTTAGCAAGTTGAAGAAAAGACCAGGCATGTAACACAAGAAATACTTTGGTTCTTTCCCATGAGTAAAGCCTAACCTGCAGCCATTAGACGAACACCGAGGTGTTGGGAAGAGGTTTCCTCCTGTACCTCCCGGGACTAAAGAAATCAGAGGAGAAATAATTTTCATTTATAAATACTGCTAGAGAGAGCAACTTGGTAACTATCAGCATTCCTAGCCATGTGCCATGCAATGCCTTACAGGAAGCTGGCATCACACTGAGGGTCATGACCTTCACAAAATGTGGGTGTAAGTTGTGCCTGGCACATTAAATTTGGAAGCATTTGTGGTCCCCTGTGAAAGAGAGAGCCCCGCTCAGGACACTGATGGTCAACTGCAGCTTGACTGCAAATGGCATTTGTGTTTCTACTTCCACTCCAGCTCCAGAAATCAATGGAGATGTGAGGTCTGAGTTGCTGAGGCTCCACAGGTATGAAAAGGAAGCAAATGGGGAGCGAAGACATCTAGAGAGGGTATTTAAGCCCTAGAAGGGTATTATGGTGAGGTGACTCCATGAAAATACAGTCACTGAGTTTCAAATAGGGACAGAGCAGAGGTGAACAGCTGAAAAAAGACCAACAAAACACTCAGCTGCATCATCTAGGAAACATCTTACTGTATGCAGTAAGAAATACATCCATCAATTGCATGCAAAAATGAGTTTTATATTTGATTCATTTGTGATTTTTATTTACAGTCTTGTGTCTGACTTAAAGTCTGATTTTTAACTCCTGAGCAAAGCAAACAGGTGTACTTAAGACTAGATCCTAGCAGGCTTACCTTCAAAATAGGCTCTTCTGCTAGCACAACTCAAAGAGAGAAAACACATACCAACTTGTGTCAGTTTCTTTTGTATTAATGAAACCTCTCAAATGCTTTGCCCATTCTTCTTGTAGTTTCCCTACGGAAAAGTAGAAGCCTGTATAGAAACCATTACCTTAACAGCATGTTCCCAAAACCATTCTGATGCAGAGAGGAATCATAAAGGAATTAATCTGCTTTCCAATATGCAGGAAATGGTCATTGGAAAAGACTTAAAAGATTTTGACAGGTAAAAAGTCATCAGCTTAAGGATATAATGATGATTTTCTGCCTTCATAAATTTCAGCTCTAGCAGCTTTTTATACATTTTCACATAAGTACAGCTGAGCAGCACATAACCACAGATCCAAACTTGAGAGAGATTTTCTGGCCAATGAATTGGCTTATTTTGGTAAGAAACACTTTCCTTCATTGGAGTAGCTCCTGGTATTCTTCAGTGTCCCAGTGAGGAAAACCGATTCCTGCAGAATTTTGCCTTTCTAGTTTTGATTTATCTTCTGTCAAAGTTAAGTGTCATTAACATTATGAATTCCAGTGAATATGGAGCCTGTCTTCTGCACTCTTCTGAGCAGCACAGGGGCAAAGTCCAATTTATTTTCTTGTTTTAGCAGTTTATCACTTCTGCTTGGGACTGCAAGAACTCCTCTCAAATCTGACACATCCACACACCCCACTCCTCAAAAAAAATGATTTTTCCTTCATAATACTTTCACGGGCTTCCAGCACTGGTCCCTTACACCTGGCGGTCACCTCCCTGCCTGTGGAGCCCAATCTGTGCTCCTGCAAACAAGCCAGAGCAAAACAGGCACAGGTTTTTGAGGGAGTTATGTGGAGTTTGGGTTGATGCTCAGCTTTAGTGCTTCTGTGTTTCTGTTTTCCTGCATTTTCTGCTGTCACCGAATTAACTGCTGTTAAACCAAGTAACAGATGCTCTCTATTAATCCCCCTCTCCTCCCTGATTTTTTAAAGATTTTTTTCCTTTCACCTCCCTGAAACTGTACACTCTTTATTAATGCACCTCTTTGTCTTCTTTCCACAGATTAATACCTCTAGCTTGCTTTCATTTCTGCCAAACTGCTCTTCCTCTCTTCCCTTAGCAGTATGATTTCTCCTTCTGTCAAAGGACTTCTGTCTTTTCACCCACCTTCTTCTTCCTCATCTTGAGGCTCTGTTCATGCCAATGCACAACTGTGTGACTATTCATCAGCTTTAGTTAAGTATTCTTGATTTATTCACTGTGAGAAAATCATTTGTCTTCACTGATCTCTCCAGTACCAAGCTTCACCTGTTGCTTTTATTTTCACGTTCATTGACACAACTGTAGTACATGCCCTAGCAATACCTTTCCAACTGTTAACAGTTAGGTTTTTCCAAAAAAAGCTCAGACACATTTTTTAACATACATTTCCCCACAGCATTCTTTTATTTAGCAAAAAGTGCATAATTCCAAATATATGATAGGATACAAGAGTATCCTATTATATAGAGCAAAGGAAAAAATAGGAAAGACACAAAGATGCATAGGGTGGTATTTTTTTCATTGCCTTTCACAACTTTTGACTTCTAAAAAAAATTTCCTTCCACCCCCCTACAGGCTGTAAATTCAGAAATGTCCAGGTTTTTTCCATACAATTTCTTGCTGATTTGTGCAGACTTGGAAAGTCAGAAGTGGTACTGGTCAGTTGCAGCTATGCTGGCTGAACTTTGGCAAAAAGCTGGTGCAGCTTTTGCTTTCATTGTACTCAATTTCCTGAAGTACTCTTGGCCCCTTATTTCCAGGAACATTAAAATTCATTGAGTTTAACTATTTTCTTTATTAAAAAAGGAAAAATGGCACACTTTTTTAGCCTGTGATTAGGAAGTACTCGTTTATTTATAGGGCCATTTGTTGCCTCAAAGCATTTCTTTTACATAATTGCTTCTTCAGACTGTTTGCTTATGTCGATCAGAAAATGTATTTTGGAAGATTAGGTCATTTGTACTTGAGCAAAACTGAGCAATATTTCAAATAAAGCCAGGTCAGTTTAAATGAATACCATATCTAGCACAGGGATAAACCTATTAAATGAAAATCACTGAATCTGAGACTCTGCTGATCATGTACTTACAGTGGAACATGTCAAATGAAGACACTTTCTATTTATTAATTTATGTCAATGCCAGCAAGATGAGATGAAATTCCCTTTGAAGTTGAAAGGTGGTTAGTGAATATGAGAAGGTCAAAGAGGAACTGATTTTCAGCTGGCAGTAAGTTAATGCTACTTCTGCCAGCCATTTCAAATAGCTAATAGCTGAATGTTGCTTTTTTAAAATCAACTAAACCCAAAAACCCAAGAGTGGTAAACAACCCCACCATTCAACTGAAGGAGATGGGTTGAACTCTTTGTTATATTTTAAGAATACGAAACACAGCAATTGAATTTATGTAATTGGTTTTTGAAACAATGTGATAGTTCTGTACATAATATTGGATTTTCAGTCTTTCAGGACAAAAGCATAATTTCAGATGTATATCTCAGGTTTTTAAACTTTACACAGGTGCTTAGCTTCACACATGAGAGTAGTTCCACTGGATACAGAGCTGTAGTCCTTCTCTGCTCATGGAGGTCAAATTGTTCTGTCATTTTTAATAGGCAGAATTTGTTACTAACCATTAAACTAGGTAAGTGATCTTCAGGTTGTTTGCATAATGCTTGCATAAAAAATTTAGATACCAAAATTGCACAGTACTGTCTTTGTTTCTCCTATAGATGACCGAAATAGGAACTTTTTCAATGAAATTACATCCATCCTCGGCCTTTCAAGGAAATACAGAAGTACATGCTTCAGCTAAAGAATGTACTAAGAGGTTTTGCTGAATGAGGCCCCAGTGAGTAACAGAGGAGAGCTGCACAATGGTTCTTTTGATGAACATTCACCTCTGCTAACACTAGAATATTTCAGTTTTTTAATATGCACAGAAATCTTCCTGAACAGCTAAAGGCACAGACTTGTAGGAAGATCAGGAACAAGAGCGAGCAGACCTGGAGACCAGCTGCCTGAAAAGCCTTCCACCACACTTCTCTCTCCTTCAGAGACCTTTGGAGGTGCAAAGTGAGGAGGAGATGCAGCACTTTTCCTGTTGCTGTTCATAAATCCTGGGGCTTGAGTTCCTCAGCCTCTTGGGTAATGGGAAGGAACAGAACCAGTTTTGATGCTATGGTTGTCTTTTACACAAATAGTCCCTCCTGACCTCTAGAGACGTGGCAGTTACTTTTTTTGTCCCAGAAAAACGTTGCATTAGTCAGGATATGGCAGAAGCCCAAATGCTGAGAGATGCTTTGCCCACACAGAGGCCGTATGTTTTTTCTATACTTGGTTCATCAAGAATGGATAAGTCATAATTTGTAAACAAAATTGAGTTTAAATAAATTTTCTTGATGCATTCTGCTTCAAGTATCTCCTAAAATGTATCACTTAAAGTTAGCATTAGAAGAAAATATTATTAAGAGGGCATAAGGTAAACTCATTTAGTTGCTCAAATTGTATAACGCAATGAATTAATATGGTAATGTATCTTCAGAGACCAGAAGTAGATAATAGAGGTGAGCAGAGGTTTTCTAGCTTGGCTTCAGAAAGGCAAAAGTAATTTATCATTCTGTTACAGTTTTGGAGGGAAGCATTGCTCATTTATTCTGATGCTCCCTCTGAAATTCTCTTAGTTTCATTTTTACACTACCCAGTTTTTGAGGTTTTGCTTTCTTGCTATTTCAGACAGAATCCTATTGAATTCAGCCATACATACCTCCCCGTGGAGAGGCAGCAAGCACCAAGACACTTTTCCTTTCAACCTTATGCTTACAGCATTTAAAGGGCTGCAGCAATCTAGGATTTGCTTCCTTGGACTTTCAGCTCACTTCTCCAGCTAGCAGAAGCAGAATGAGGAAATAATAAAATAATACTTTTTTTTTTTCTTCTGTTGTCAGGGTGAGGGCACGACTCCAGATATGATAGGTGCTCTATGAATAACCTCAGTCCTTTATGGCCACACAAATACACATTATGTCTTTATTACTTATATTCATTGTCCTATATGAGCCTATTTTTAATTAATAGAAAACAAAGCCCTTTTGACCCTATCCACAGGAAATATTTCCTCACTGATGCTAGCCATAAATTAAGCTAATGCAGTCTAAGTGTCCAACGTCTTTTGCTCAGGTAACGTTGACTCAAATATTAAACAGGGAGTGAAAAAAAGGGAACCCCTATTACTAAACCATTGCTATCAAGATGGACTCTGGAACTGCAAAAAGGCTTATCAGAGAGAGATTTTATTGTGCCACAACAGTTGAAGAAAGTAAAGTATCTCATGCAATTTAAATAGAGCAAAATTTTAGCAATGCAAAATTTAGCTTCCCAAATGAAAATGTCATTGGATGCTATAGTGAAGCAAACATCTTCAAAGGAATTCATGGGAAAAGAAAAACCCATACAGTGGAGAAAAAAAAGCTGCTGTATGAATTATACTAATTAACCTCATTAGTTTGTCTGTATAATTAGATAGCCTTCTTGATTTTCCTTTTATTTATTTTTAACTTCAAGCAGGGTACAGCAGTAGCGATACAAAATATTTTACTTTGCCTTACATATGCTCAGTACTGGCAAACAGTAGTAATCTCCTCACAAATGAGCTGTCACAAATTATTCCTTGTTTGGTGGCAGCATCCTTAGTCTACATCATAGCTAAAGGAAGCCTAATCAATTATGCTCCTAAAATGAAATAAGAGCTCTATGGTGCCAGGGGCATAGCTCATAAAATTAATTACAAGGCAAGTTTACATATTGAAGTACCAGTTTATGGAGGGACTAATAACTTTTGATGAGACTTTGACACGATATTACTCACAAAGATTATGAAAACACAAAAAGCATTTGCAATTGGCTACTCAAGGTGCTGTGGCTTGCATCTCACCCAGGGTCTGCCCCCTTCCTTTGTCAAGTGCAGACAAAGATACCAAGTGATACCACAATATCTTTGCCCGTGCAGAGAACACAGGAATCCCCCTTAGCTCCCTCCATCCACTCAGTCAGTGCCTTGTCTCTTTGCCTCTCCCTCCTAAAGTTCTGTGTTACTTCCTGCAGATTATGGCAATGTGAGGAAAATAGAACCAAATATTATTTTTAAGACTGGCCAACCCCTATGATGACAAAAATAGGATTTAATTAGTAAACACAGTGAGGACGAGGCTGTGGACTGAGCCCTGGGGTCTCAGGGAATCCAGCCAGGAGACTTCCCAACTGTCCTGACCTCAGGGCACTTCCAAAGGCTGATAATGAGAAATAGGATTACTCAGGCATTGGTGTTTGCTCATCTGTGGAGCATAAAAATGTAAAAGGTGAATAGTGACAGATGGCAGATCTTTGGGGGAAACAAGTAATTTTAATGGTAGAAGCAAACAAAGCAGTCCATGGCATGGATTAATGTGGAGCCTTTCATGCAAAGATTGAAAACATGTTGCTCGTCGGCCCACCAAACGGGTCAGAAGGCAGGTAAATACCAGTAAAACCTTGACACTGCTGGCTAAACTGAGGCACCAAGAAGACAAGCACCTTGCTGGTATAGTGAAGCCCAAGGCAATAACAGAGGAATGCCACAGCCAGCAGTGGGTGCCAGCCACTGGTTTTCACTGGCTCACCGAGTCACCTTCTGGTTTGGCTAAAGCTGTTTAATGAATTGCCTTTATGAAGCTCCAAGACACTGAGACCCACGTAGAACTTCAAATGATGAATTGCCTGCCTCAAAGATGCCATTCATAATCAAATTTTAAATGTAATTCATCTCAATGGAGTCACTGCTCTTCTGTCTACCATTTATAAGCCTGAATGCTGGTCTCTATGAACTGGCGTGGTACCTTGTCATGAGAGACAAGCTGTGAGCTATCCTGCTCGTGAGTGAGTTGCACAAAACCACACAGATAAAATCATCACAAAAAGGGGTACGAGAGAGATGAGATGTGGGAAACCAACGTTTGAATAAGTTTGTGCATGTTTGTCTATAAGCATCTTAATTTTTGACTGCATTGGCCAGCTTCAAGCAGGGACAATCCACAGATATCAGTCTGGGAGGTGCTGTGGTTTGCAGGTAGTGAGTGTGGGCAAAAGAAGTTGCTGACTATGCATGATGGGGACCCAATCCATGACCCATTTGGGAAAAAAACAAAATAAAACAAAAAAATTCAAGCACCCCCAACTAAACTAAATTATGAGCCAAGGAAATTGGCCAAAAAGGTTGAAAGAAAAGTTTTACACTTTAAAGCAAATCATTCCATTCCCAAGCACAGAGTACAAGCGTGTTCTTAAAATTATCATTACAGAGTTCCCTGTTACTTAGACTGGGCAACAGATTTTCATTTAAATGGAGGTCTCCTCAGAAGTGCAAAGAGGCCTTAGGGGAGGTTCAGGGGAGGAAAAATGTAATTTTTCAGGCTCCAAGTGTTCTTTTGTGTTTTATAAACAGCTGAGTGACAGCCCAGTGATTAATAAGTTACATAAATAATTATAAGCGACATGTAGCTGAATCTAGTCCACATTCCAGACATGGTACATTAAATAAAGAGAATTCTGCTCTTCCCCCAGAAGAAAATTTATCTGGCAACAGCAGATAAATCAGAAATGATACTGTTAAAGCACATGCAGGTCTTCAGAGAGGCAGCTCATCAAAACCAGAAGTTTCTACTGAACCCACTTTCTCAAGAAAATTGTTTCATTTACTTCAGTCCTACTTTGTACTCATTCAGTATAAAAAATTACTTTCTTCCTTTATTCATCCCCTCTGGTTGAGCTTATTATTTACCCAGAAGTGTTTCTGTGAAGAGTTTTTTGCCAATACAGCCTGATGCATAGGAAGGTAAATGCAGTACTGACACTGGAGCTCACTGGGAGACTCATCAGTTGTGTTTAATTGGTCATGTTTTACAGCACCATAAAGAAATCCAAGTTGAATCAGTGCCCTTCCCTTAGGTCAGGCACTGAAAGAGACAAAATTACAGTGCCTGCCTAACTTTTCTATTGCAAAGACATAATTACAATACATAGGAAATGAGCAGTATCTCTGTAAGCTGTTCCTGAGCTTTTTAGAGCAACCTTGTTCCTTCCATGGCAAAATGTAAGAGGATGCAATAGAACAGAACAGTTTGGCCAAACACAGTGCCACAAGGTTAAAACAGCCTTGTTTTAAACCCATCTGTGCCCAAAGGTCTCCTTGTGGTGTGGAGAGTAAGGGAAAGACATCTGGCTAGAAATCTGTAGGATGGGAGTGATCCCAATATTCAGAAAACACTGAGTATTTTGAAATGTGTCTATGAAGAATTAAATGTCCTAGCTAATACTTAGCACCTCTCTTGCCCACAAAATAATTTTTTAATCTGTTATTCAGTTGAATATATGTGACCATGATGCCCTGACAAACCCCTCCCTTTCTGTGAGCACTTCATGCCTTCTTTGCTCTTAACAGTGAGTGGACTTCTATATTTTGGAGTTCTAATGAGCCTGAGAAAATAATAAAAAGGAAGAATTCTGGTAACAAACACATTTCTTTTAGTGAATTTCCATAAAATACTGCTCATCTGGTATATCATCTTAACACACAGTAGCCACATTTCCAAGAAATGTGATTACTTCAATAATGAAAGTGTGTTTTTAATGACCTAGATTGTGAAATGAGGCATCATGTCCTGGATTCATGGATTTCAGGGCCAGAAGGGATTTGAATGATCATCTGCTCCAGGTTCTCTTGTAAAAATGCCACAATTTTTTTCACCGCTGCTCCTGCAGAAAATATGTTGCTTCTGGTGAAGCAAAACACAGCTTTTTCCAAAGTGGATTTAGTTGTAGTTGGGTTTATTTAGTGGCAGCACTTAAAATTATGTACTATATATACATTAAATTACGTCTTCCTTTTCTTTCACTTAGGACAATTTACTAGTTTAAAGGCAGATGGTTGACAGCAAGTGGAACACTAAGATTTTAATCCTAGAACCATACATAGACATACACAGATAATTATTAAAAATAAACATCAGCAGAGTATCCCCAGAGAGTAGTAATGCACTGGTATTTCCCAGTTACCACTCCTGGTAGGAGTAGCAGTGATGCTGGTGGCATCATTATCAGAGGAAGCCACTAGATTTTTGGTGGGTCATGGATCCCTTCAGAATGAATTACATGCTGCAAATAACTCATCAGCTTTTCTAAGGATCAGATCCCATATGCAGGGTCTGTTCTATTAAGAGTTTCTCATGCAGGAAAAATTTGGCCTAAAAGCTCCTGCTTGGAATTTGAAGAAGTGGAGGATTTGCCAGCACATCCTAACCACATCTTGCCCTTGTACCCTCCAGGGTGTAGGGATGAGCAGGTTTTTAGCCCTGGCTTTCCAAGCTGTGGCCATGGGCAAGGAAACCCTGCCAACACCCATGTGATCCTTTATACGAATTTTGTCTTTTTTACTTACTTTTTTTTCTGACTAACCATGATCTCTTTTTTTTCTCCAGTGTGCATAAAGGCCTTCTGGCAAAAATGTTACCTTTAATCTACTCTTTATACTTCTGTAGTACATGCAAGTGACCCCTGGTTTATTTTGCAGACTTTGCTCTGACACAGCATCAGCTTAATTCCCTCATTTAGGTCCTATCCGAGCAAAACTCACCTTGTTTTCATCTCTTATTGTAATTCATTCAAAGTTCTTCCAAAAACCTCCAAGATTTAGTCTGTCATTTTACTCTGTTCTGGGAAAATAGATTATCCAAACAGATACACACTTTATTTTGAGTTGTTGATTTTTAAGCTGCAGTAAAAGTGGAGAAAATGAAATCTTCAGTTATAACTGAAAATTTCAGGGAAATTCTGAGCCATCTCACTGACTATATGAGAAATGCAATCAAATAAGGCAAGATCTCAAAATATACTGGAGAGATATGGGTGAGAGGGGAACACTTGCTTATTTATTATGGCACAGAACTTCTGTGCAAAACAACCCTCTCTCTTCTCAGGCTTCAAGTTCATTGCAAAAATAAAGTCCTCCAGTATCTGATGGAGATGCCATAGAACCACATCAAGTGTTCTCAGACTCCTTATATGCTCTTTTTGTGGCTGGTTGAAAAATGAACCCAAGTATGAATTTCAAATGTTTCTTTTTGCCTTGCCATCCTGTACATCATAGCATTGTTCTGTTAAAAGTAGCTTTCAGGAGAAAAGCTCTGAAGAAAGATGATGCAGATCATGTGCAAATTGTTATAACTACTTTAGATACATGTTGCAATTTTTAAATGTTTTAACTCTAGAGACAATTAATGGATCTAATGAAAATTAAAGCCATAGAAATAAATCATCCATCAATAATGAAAAAAAGAGAATGATATAATTTCTGTTTGTCAAGGTATAATGATGTCACCACCCATTTATCCTCTGCACTTAAAGGTTGAAGCTGTTCAACAAATCTCTCCTGAGCCACATACATCTGTTGCTTTATGGTGGCTATAGCAAAGCTTTCTGATTAGTTCACACGTCATTCATCAATTAGAACAGAAGGTAAAAGTTATTTCTCCCTACCCACAGTACTTCATTAAAAAAATAACCTTTAAAGTAATGAATGACAGCAGAATAGAGAAATAAATAAGAAGAAAGACAGTGCCTTAGGAGGTCACTCTTTGAAGAACTCCAACTTTTGTAGAGTAAAAGGAAATGAGGAGATATGGGCAGAGGGGGATTTAACATCTGTCATGAATACAGCTTTTCCTGTGGATCAGCACAGTGGCTATTTGTACAACCAAATACATATGCTACATTACAAGCTGCTTTACAAAATAAATTATTAAATAATAAAAACACAGTGTCACTTACAGCAAAGCTTGGATTGAGTATTACCCATACTAGTAATTTATCCTCAACACTCCTGCAAAGCATGGTGAAGTATTTTGACCAATTTCTACAAGGAAACTGAGCAATAGTCCAGATTTTCAGACGAAGCTTTAGCTGGCCAATTTCATCCTTATATAGTGCACACACAGAAAGATGCTCCTCCATACATATTAGCAAACAACTCTCTGGGTTGACAGGTAGGATATTTGCCTGAAGGTGAAAGATATGGACCCTGTTTTTGACAATTTATTCAAAGAAAGCAACACCAACTAAAGAGATCCATCTTGCCCCCCCAAAACTGGCATACACCCTGATCTCCATGGCCTGTGGCCGTGCAGATAGCAAGGTTTTTCTTGAGGGCAGGGGACTGTGACTGCATTCTGGGAAAGGAGCAGATCTGAGCCAGATTCCTCATCTAGATGAGTATTCCAACCACTAGGCTACTGGTTACTCAGCACGAATGCAGCCCAAGGCACAGGAACATGGGCAGCCCCAGAGGCTTCTTAGGTGGATCCCTGACTGCACCCTGAGCTCTTTGCATTGCTCCAGCCACAGCTCCCCATGTGCTGCCGTGGGAACTGCTGGGAGCCTTGTGCACTGATGACATGCAATGGATTTTCTTATGTGTCCCAAGTTCTGGTCTCAGCCAGACCAGCTTTGCAGACCCCTGTCCTCATCGTCTTAGTAGTCAGTCCTGGCTGACTATCAAGCCTGCAAGTCAAAGCATGCTTCTTCTCTGTCACAGTGCCACCAGTAACATCAGTATAAACCCTGAACTAATTTGTTTTCCACTATAATATCACTATAACTTCATCAGTAGTAATTATTTCAGATGAAAGGAGACAAATCAAACTGGAGACTGATGCCACTCACCATTCAGTTAGTGGCAGGACTGAGCTCTAAACTGCTGATTGCCAGGGCACAATCAGTTCAGAAGCAATCTCCTTTTCAGTAACAGCAGTCACCAGCTTTGGCACATGGCACTCATCTGCATCCAGGAAACACTTGCCACCATCTCTGTGACTGGCAGCCCTATTAGAGCCCCTGAATTGTCTTTGTAGAGGTACAGCAGCCCATGTGTGAAGTACACAAAATCTGTGCAAGCTGGGGCTGGATTTGCCACCATCCCATTGGGATTACACCGGTGTAAATTGAAGAGAAATTGGACGTAGGACATCTATTATTGATCACGGTGCAGAAGGCAGTCTTGATTTTCAATTTCCAAATTTAATTTTTTTTGAGAAACTGTCAGTGGAATCAAACCAGCAGAGAACTTGGCCATATCTTCTGTTTATAGCCTCTTGGTTAGGAAGCACAGTTGATAATATGAATACTAGACATGCTGACTGTGCTGTTGTCAGCACTTAAAGCTGCTGACTCAGTCCTGTTCAGTTTGGCCACCATTAGGAGAGGCATCCAGGGAAACTCTTGGCTGCTATATATTTTTCCTGTGTAGCAGGAGACCAGATGACCCCATTCAGTCTCCATTTCAAGCTGTCACGTGGGAAAGGTGTCTCTTCTCAGAAAAAAAGCACAATTGGGTCCTCACCTGACTACTCTGATGGGCTACAGGAGGGGTGGGTGGGACCAACAAAGCAGATGTTTCTAGTGTCACTCCCTGCACGGAGCAAGGAAGATACAGTCAGAGATGTGCCCTGATGAACAGTCTGACTGGAGGTGAGCAAAGCCATCATCCAGCTGCCTCCCTGAGATCTGTGATTTCAAGCAGCTGACAATGGCAGACTGTGACTGAGGAAGCCTGACAAGTCAAGAAAGATGCTGTAAATCTTGATCTCCATTTCTGCTGGAATGAAAAATTTCTCAAGCGCAATCATGGTCAAAAGAGATCACCACTAACACTTCTCTGTTCTGAACCATGCAGTGAAGTAAAGCTTGCTCAGAATCATCTCATGCTTCCTGGTTTTATGCAATGCAACAATTAATCCCACATTAGCATGGGGATGGATTTCCTCCCATTGTGGGTATCTTCTTCCATCTGTAATTTCTATTCTTTTGAAAGCTACCTAGAAAAAGCATTGTTTCCTATCGATTAGCTAAAATTTTCATTATGCCCATGGATTAGGTAGCAAAATAGACTGCACACAAATATTCAAACACTGCTGCTCTCATTTTTTACTTATTGATTTTCAGGGCTTTGGTATAACCATGCATGCAGTTAGTAAAAACCCCGTGTTCCACTGGAATGACACAGGTTAAACAGTACAGTCTATTTGTGCCTGGATGTGCATTTGTGCAATCTGTGAATTTCAAGAGCTATAAGCACAAGCTTGCCGGTACCAAATACATTTTAAGAGCTGACATAAAAGTTAATATAAAAGTTCAAAGGTGCAAAATAATTTAAATGCACAGAAGAGGTAGCAATAACGTTTCTAAGCTGAGGCAGTGAATTATGTATATAAGAAATATTAAAAATGCAAAGCTGGTGCTATTTGCATTTGGAATGCCCCCTAGCTGTTACCAAAGAGGAGGAAATTGCTTTATGCTGAATTCAAGGGCATACTACTTAGTGCTGTATTTAAGTAAAGGAGGAATATCACTCATTTTTATTCTTCCACTTAACCTGGGCTTATGTAATCTGTCTGATAGCCAAGTCAGTTGTCTTATATTATTTTCTATCACAGAGAGAGAATATATAATTCAATCATTAAACCTTTATTTTCAACCAGCTCAGAGATCCCTCAGAACCATATTGCTGCATGTAAATCATGGGCTGTCATCAGTCCAGGATGATGGAAATATCAGGATTGGGCCATGCTTTCCCAAATCACTTTTGGGTAACTGTGGGACAAAATTAAACTTATTTGCCAGTTGGGGAATATGTAGATGATGTGGAACAATGAAATGATGCCTGATTTGCTTCCAAGGAGTGGGGGTAAGGTATTACTCAGGATCTAACCAGGAGCCTGGTTCATCTAAATGGATTTAAACTGTGTCTGGGATGAAATTCATGAGTGAAATTTACCTTTCTTAGCCCTCACCTCCACCAGCAGTGACTGTTGCAAAGTGACCAGAGATGAGCAAGCAGCATGAACAAGTGCATAAGCAAATGCCACCAACAGTAGTGAGGAGGCAAAGGTCTTAAGCCAGAGGTAGCAAACACACTGATGAATGGGGTTGAAGCCCCTGTACCAATAGTCAACAATAGGAATTTTTCTGCAGTTTTAAGAGCAAGGGGAATTAAAGTAGAAATAATTTTACAAACTAGTAGTTCCTGTGTATCTCTGCTCATGTTTTCTCTGATTACGTTTCTACCCTGACCACTGAAAATTTTCACAAACATTTGATTTAAAGTCAAGATTACCTCCAAAATGTTATACATTTGGCAGGAAAATATCACAAACCAGATGCTTAGAGCTACTCTATAAGGAGAATAATCAGAGGACCAAAGTGGAGGTTACACAGCTCTCATGCATAAGCTTCTGTATGCTAACTCAGAGACAACTACTATTTGGTGTTAAGAAAGACAGCAGTCCTAACCAGACCTGAATATAAAATATTTGATCAAATTAATCCTAGTTCATTGCATTAAAAAAAAGGAAATGGTAGCAAGGATGGACATATGCAAGGACAAGATATGGTTAACTAGACAAGCAGTTGGCTAACTTCTCTCAACTTCCATTTACATTATAGATGTACCATGATACTATCTTGTATTTTCAGAAGTCTGGATATTTAATGAAAAACTAAAATAGAAAGCATTCAAATTGCATCACAAGGCTCAGGACTGTATTCATTCCAACAATTGCACAATATAGTATGAATACAAACTTTCCAAATGGCTACATCCTTACAATTCAAAGGAACCATCCTTTCTTCCTCAGCTCTGCCAAAACAGCCTCTCACAGAATGGTACATGGAGGGGGGCATTCAAGCTCTGTGTTAGGTCACAGTGTTGCCTCTAACTTTAATGCTAAGTAAGAATTTAGGCTTGGAAGCAGTACTGTGAGAAAATTCCTGTATACTGGGTATTTTAGCTTACAACAGCAGTAAATTGTCAAAATTGACCTCACATGATGTCTGGAGAGTCGTCTAAAGTGTAATTCTGGAATTCTAATGGGACTGACTTTTTTCCTGAAAAGACCAGGTTCCTCCTCATGTCTCAAAGAACAATGGCTATTGTATGGTTTTGGTCACTTTTTAAACAAAGAGACGAAAGATGGTAGGAGAATTATAGATAAATCCGAGAAAAAAAAACAAAAAACAAAAAAAAACCCCACAAACACTAGAGATTAAATTCATATATGGGAGTAAGAAATTTACATTAAAAGAGACACTGATGGGAGTCTCTGAGTGTAGCTCACTAACGGGAAAAGCAGAGCAGAAAAAGTGACCATCTCCTTGATGAATATCAGAAACATAGAAGCAAAAAGAGACAAATCAGAGGTCATGTGCTGTATCACCCGTGCCAAAAAGAAGCAAGAAAATTAATGAAACTTGCAAGAGTAGACTAAAGCTATTAGGACAGGGATGGCTGGGAGGGGATGGTTGAGCACAGGGATAGAAGCAATCTGTCTACAGAAAGAAAGACTGGGTTTGCCAGTCTTTGGCAATTACTGTAACAAAAGACTCCTGGCAGAAATGGCTTCATCTGTGTTAGGGAATGAGGAGTGGGAAAGGGGGCAGCACAGGATAACAGCAACAGCTGCTCCAGAAAAGTGGTGTTACAGGACAGAGGTCTGGAGTCTGCTTTCTGCTGGGCATCCCTGCTTGGAAGAGTTGGAGGAATATCCACAGAGAAACCCAGAGAAAGAATTCCGTTTATACTTCAACCTGACATATTTTGTTTAATATTAAAGGGAAAGCTTATGCTGACTGTTAAATCGATATCAAATCAAGACTGGAATCTATTTTATGATCATGGACAGTGAACTCCTTACTGCTGGAGTCATAAATGATGTCACATTTCAGCAGTCCTGTGGCTGCCAATATGTGGTCCAGAAACGCCCATTTTAATTAAAAACTTTAATCTAAAAGACAAAGTGTCTCTTGCTGACAGCAAGAAGCACTTCTTCATATTCCTCATGTGCTTCTGAGGCTCTGTGCAGAGCAGAAGCCATTCTACATCCTGTTCAGCACCATCCCATCCCTTCTGGCAAGCCAAGATGATGTGAGAGCTAAGACGAGCACAGGTCTTGAGCTTGCCTTTGGGGATAAAGGAATGCCACCTACTTATGTACTGCAAACACAATTCCACATGGACTGGGAAGTCCACTCCCTTATATCCTTCTCTGGCACTACTGAGCAATGTAGCATGTGCTTTAAATCACTAGTGCTTGGTCTGGCCTTGCTATTTTTTTTGCTTGGCATGGGCTAGACCCAGAATCCTCTATAGACAGGTGTATTTTGTGTCTGAGTCTTTGATTCGGATCCCAGGGGATGCATTTTATTAAGGATTTCATATCTTAGAATGATTAAAATCAACAGAGACCTTTGCCATTTTCTTATTTATGTTGCCCCACTTGGTGTATGCATGCCAATGACCAGGAAGGCTGCACTACAGGGTCATTTTTTATGCCTTTCAAAGTGAAGCATTATTTAGGAATGTGTCAAAATTTTCACAGGTCTTAAGGATTAAACATGAGCCACAGGTGTTTTCTCAGGGATGAAAAGGTTTTCTGGCATGGGGGATATTGAAGCAATGTCTCCCATAAATCCAAAGACTGTCTGGAGGCCTGTGAACAGGAATGTCAGGAACTGACTCCCTCTTGCTGGACTCCAAATCTGTGCTGTAGATCCATGAAGACACAGAAACATCAGGATCTCATCACCACCAGGTCCATTGCCAGGTCAGGATTCTCTGCATGGCCCGTGACTGATGGTGAACTACAGACAAAATCAACTCATCCTGTTCAGTAAAACTTTTCCAGTATAGTGACAATTACAATCTTTTCTGCCTGATCAGTCTCCTTACAGAAACAGTAAACTTGGAGGACATTCATCAGACAGAAACAATGTCAAGTTTAGAAACTCTGCATTGCTGTAGTCTAGTAAGCCTCTCAAAGTACCTGAGTATGGTTATTTTGTTGTTGTAAGACATAACTGTCTTTATCCACCAAAGTAACATGGATAAGGTGAATTTGCTTAGCCCTTTGTCTTCTTCAAACAGACAAAAAATATCCCCTCTGCAAAGTTATTGCCTGCTTATAAATTCTAAAGCTAGCTGTCTCCTTTGCTTTTAAATTTGCCCCAGATCTGTCAAAATTGCTTTCACAAGTGTAGGCTGACATGAAGATAATCTAAAAAAGACACTTTCTAATTGGAGCAGGACATATGTTACAGTCATGACATTTAACAAGGGGAAAGTAATGTTTTCTAGTTCATATGTTACGATAATTCCCCTTGAGAAAAGATATTGTTTCTTCTAGATCAGATTTTTACCTACAGAGTTTAGATATTCTTGCAGTAAAGAACTGGAAATATTCCGGGAGTTTCCACAAAAAGGTTTTGTGGAAGAGTTTATGGTTTAACATATTACATGTGCTCCACAGCTAAACATGTCTGGTGTATAAATAATATCTCATTTTACCTCTGCTTTTCAGATCAGAAGAACTGATAAAAGTACATTTAGACATTATTTAGGAAATATTTTTTGCACATCTCACAAATTAAGGACAAGAATTTATTACTTCAAAATTTAATTTTAAAATCTACCTTTTATTTCAGATAGGTGTTTTGTTGTTTGTTTGTTGTTGTGGGGTTTTTTCCTGTGTGCACAATTCTCCCTTTGCCTAAAATAATTTGTACTAAAATAATTTGTACTCTTTGACTAAGAACATTGAATAAAATAAGCTGACAAGCCAATGCAGTGTGCTTCTCCTTACCAGTAATATAACAGTATTACTTGTAATTGCTTTATTTGAAAGTGGCAATACCAGCCTATTAACCTGGAAATTAACTTTGGAGAACAATTCCCATAAGATAATATATAGATTCGATTTCATTGAGGTCTCTGTCTTTATGTGAGCAGCTTTTAGATAATTTCGTTGGCTGCAAATGGGTCCCCCTATTTCATTTAAATGGGGACAGAAGTAAAAGGAATGGAAAGTTTCACAATGAGATCCAGGTCTTTACCTTTTGTCCCCATGAAAAATCCTTTTCCTACCAGTGTAAAGGTTACTCTATAAATTATGATGTAAGTTATTTTGCCTTTGCAGCATTAGCCCCCTGGTTAGGCCAGGAGCCAAGGGCCATGAATGACAGGCAACACTTTTGATTGAAACTCATACTTGCAAATCTGACCTCTTTTACAAGGTATTTGAGTACATTCAGTAGCAGCAGCCACAGGGTACATACTGATCCAGCAACAGCAACACTGCCAACTTAGCCCTGACTTGGTGCTCACTGCACCCTGACCTGTGCAGGGATGGAAGTTGCTCCTTACTGTGAAATACAGCACAAGAACTTTTGTGTTTCTTCTCTCTATTGGGACCCCCCACCTCTGAATACCCTTTTTTCCCCCTGATTTCCCTTCAGTCAACCTTTTCTCACTCACAGTGTCAGGGCAGCTTTGGCAACTTGAAAGAGTCATCATTTATTTCCTCCAGAAATATTCTCTCAGAGGTGCCTGTGGATGGTCTGAACAGGTCCTGGAGGACGTGGTGCTACACAGTAAAGAGAGAGTGCACAAGGAGAGCACTGCAACCACAGTCCTCTCCATGTGAGAGTGATAATCCCCAGGACAATTACACCATCTAACAATCCAGTGAAGGAAATAATGTTCTATGATCTCCATTCAAAAAAATTCTTAAGCACCTGCTTAAGATAAATGCTCTGCTGCCTCTGGAGTCAGAAAGATTAGTCATGAACTTGCAGTTAAACACATGCATGAGTGTTTAATACATTTTAATGGTTCTGTATATTCATTTGCCTGTTAAATGGCTGCAGTCCTGGATGTCCCCACTGGAAACAGGATGAAACTCATACATCAGATATGCCTTCAGCCCACCAGACTGCTCCATGGCTAGGAAGGGGGTGCATAAGCAGAGATTTTGTATCATACAACAATAGGTAGGTATCTTTTTCTGTAGATGGATATGAAAGGCTGGTGAAAGGACTTGAGCACAGATGCTATGAGGATAGGCTGAGGGAGCTGGGGCTGTTCAGCCTGGAGAAGAGGAGGCTCAGGGGAGACCTCATTACTCTCTACAACTCCCTGAAAGAAGGGGGTAGCCAGGTGGGGGTTGGTCTCAAGTTGTGCCGGGGGAGGTTTAGGTTGGACATTAGAAAGAATTTCTTTACTGAGAGGGTGATCAAGCATTGGAATGGGCTGCCCCGGGAAGTAGTGGCTTCTCCATCCCTGGAGATACTTAAAAAGAGACTGGATATGGCACTCAGTGCCATGGGCTGGTAACTGCAGTGGTAGTGGATCAAGGGTTGGACTTGATGATCTCTGAGGTCCCTTCCAACCCAGCCAATTCTATGATTCTATGATTCTATGATATGACGTACTCCTGTTTGTTGTTTCTCTGAAGAAATGCTTTGAGGGACTATTAAGAAAGGAACCATAGGAAAACACAGCTGTACTTGGAATGCTCTGTCCCCTGCTCACTCCATGCTGTGCAATAGACCACAGACTTACACAACTTACACAAACTCAGAACCACCGAGATGGACTTTCACCATATATTTGTATTTTCAACTTCTCTATTCTATAATCTATTAAAAATTTCATAACATCAGCTATTATTCTGATTTTATTCTGAGATTTACTCAGTGAGCAATAAATAGTCTGGTTATTGCTGAGCAAAATTACTTGAGGTAAATGGTCTTAGACTATTATAGTTCACACTTACTTGCTGAACAGAACAGCAATCAAAACATTTGTTTTTATTGGAATAATTCTAGACAGTAGCAGCTCCAAGAATTGTAATTCTTTAGGTTACACCAAACAGAAGACAATGTTACTTGACAAAAAGTTGGTCTTTTTGATAAAGCACTTGTTTAAATAACCTACAATGTAGTGCAAGAGCTGGTTTCAGCAATATATTCACAAAGGGTAGCTGTGGACCTGACTTAGACAACCACTTAAGAATAAGTTCATGACTGCTTTGCATTGTTAAGGCAACATGGGTACCTGGAGCACACCATCCAGTTGGGCCCAGGATATTCTACCATAAAGTGCCATATGGTCATTTGCAGATGTGGATGCAAATCCCATAGAGACTTTAAGCAATTATCTGTTAATGAGACACGATAGCAAGAGCTGTACAGAGTGTTATTCTTTATTTTAAAAGCGAGCCACAGATGAACACTGAATCACCATGAATAGGACTTGAACAAAATAGGGTTACACTGCACTGTTAGTGTCCCTTAAGTCTGAGCAGCAAGAAGTTTCTTAGCAAGAAAGATCCACAGTCCAGGCCACTGGAGTCTGATTCAAGTCAAAATATTAGTAAATGTACTACCTGAGAGAATGATTTGGGCATTGTGTACTCTAAGGTTCCACTCAGAGGATGTCCCAAAGCATATGTACCCATTTAAGAACTGCAAAACATTCTCCTTACATTAGCTTCAATGGATTTATTTGTGTACTTAAGGTTACGTGCATGCTGAAGGTCTTAGAGCTGAAGATTTTATGTGATGGAAAAGTCCTACTCGTCCTTTGTTGCCATAATTAAACAACCTCCACCCCCACCAACTGAGTGAGTCTCAAAGCAAGAACTTACTGCTGACTGACTACTTCCACAAAGCTGTCTTCACAGCCATGCAAGCCTCCATTATTTAATTTCTTCATTATCTAATAATATTTTAATATTTATAGTCTCTGCTCAAAGAAATAAAGGTTTTTCATGCTGGATTTTTGCTACTGCTCATTCACAGCTGAATTGCCATTGAATGGAAACGGTAAAAATCCCATCAAGTTCCATTAAAGATGGACTGGGATCCCAAGTCAGTCACTGTGTATGAAATATATGTCCTTACTCGCCTCCTTGTCCCCTCTGTCCCCCAGTATGAAATCCAGAGAATTATTTCATTGTATTTCTCATGTCTGAATGTTACATCATTTAATCCTGCATAATAATGTTCTGGAAGTGGGTGGTTAACAGCTGGCACAGCACAAGGGAGGAGCTTTGATCAATCTTAAATTCCTATCCCTTGACACTTTAATAAAAATAATTTAAAATTCTATTAAGCACAATATGCACAATATTAACACACTGAACCAGTGAGCAGTTAGAGGGTGGATGCTGAGTGATATGTCTGAATAACAGCCTTGTTAGAAAGGCTACCCTGTTTTGCTCCTTGCTGAATTATCAGCAATGATAGTAGCAGTATCACTCTTTCATTACTAATGTGTGGCTCATAGGATCTGACATGGAGCTATATGTCTGATTATCTGGAAGAAGCTGCTTTACAGAAGCATAAGTAACATCTTCCATCTTTTCAGATGTAGGTGGAATCTAGAGTTGCCCATCACGCACGAGTTGGGACAGAAACCAGTCACCTTCTCAACATTATTCCTGCCACTGTGTGATTCCCCAACCTCTTCAGTCGAGCTGCTGCCATCTCATTTAATTCAGACCTGCTGCTCTGTCTTGACTCTTCTTCTCTTTCTCACTGTTTATTTCTCGATTGTTTTCCTAAGCACCACAAAGCACTGCCCAGCATCCCAAAGGAGAGCACCAAGAGGCTTGTCCACAAATTACTGGGCAGCTGCCACCTTCTTATTATCATCTAAGAATCAAAACAAGATAAGTGCCTTTCAAAGCTTAGTGCTGACTAAATTTACCCATACTTAACCAATTTGTTTCAAGGTTTGAGGGTTTTCCACTGCTAATACACTGTCCCTCTAAATAATAACAAGCAAGGGTAAATGGTTTTGGTTGATTTGGCTGTACCTCTGTGGCCAAGTCCATCAGAAGTACACACAGAAATCACAGACATCCTTAGAAACTCTCTTCCTTTGGACTAGAGATCTGGTTTTTATTTGTGCAATGCCACAGGCATACAGATCTGAGGTAAAGTTTGTATTTCAGGAAATATATGCATCTAAAATCTCAATTTTGTCTCCTTGTTTAAAATAAAATGGGGTAGACTTAGGTGATCTCCCATCAGTCCTTTTCAGTCCAATTTTCTATAATTCTATGAAACCAGATAAACATGACAAGCACCCAAAAACGCAAACATGTTTTTCCTTCTGTGTTATACACAGGCACTTGCATATAGATCGAATCATGGAGGGTGATAGAGAGGAATTTATATTTAAGAAATGAAAGGAAAAGAGAAATTACAATAATTAACTAGCTGATACAGAAACTAGAGTAATTTCTGAATGTTGTTTAGGTAACGAAAAGAATCACTTGAAGCAGCCAAAATAGTATTATTTTTTACCATCAAATGTCATACTTGGGAAATGAAGTTATTTCAGTTCTGTGTATATAAACATTTTTAAAAACCAAAAAGAAGGTTAAGAAAAGCTTTGAAACCTCTCTTCCAAAAGTAAAAAAAAAAAAAAAGTCACAGGAAAAGCCAAATTAGTTGCTAATCTAGCTCAAATATTACAGTGTGGCTTTGCCACCAGAGTATATAAAAACAATCTCCCATGAATTCTTCCAGTTGCAAAGATTTAGATTAGCAATTGTGATTATCAAAATCCAAACCTGTGAACACAGGGAGGTTTTTAACTTAGCAAGTCAAATCATTACTAAGTCCCTACTGCCAAAATATACCTCAGCATGAGTGTGAGCACAGCCTCTCATGCAGTTTTTTTCTTTCCCAGTAATATCTCATAAAAAGCTTCTTCACTAGCTTTTAAAGCCCACTGGAGGTGATGTACATTAACTGAGAAGACTGATCAACCCATACAGTATTAAAAAGACATTTGTAGACTCATTTAATCAATAATGTACAGTATTAGTGTGCAATTTAGCTCAAGAGAAGACAGCTGTAAGACTATGATACATCAGCTAATGAAAAGGCAAAGAGAGTGTGATTCACATAAGTAGAGAGACCAAGAGGCAGCTCCTCAGCTCCCGGGAGCAGTGATGGTGACACTCCTGGGTGTCTCAGACCACACCTCAGCTGAGGGTTTCTCCCAGAGCTAAGGGCTGGGTGAGCTCTCAGTCACACAGTATCCTTTCCACAGGTATAAGCAGGAAGTTTTCTAAGCCACAGGCTTCTAAACAAGTCTGAGAAGATGACAAAATGACCCTATTTGACCTTGAACTGTTTCAGAAGTTGACAGCCACCCAGGATATGTCTACACACACATTCCAGCCTTTTGTGAAATCCTTTCAGATTTCAAGACTCCTTCAAGTAAGAAGGATTTCTGCAAGAAAAAGAGCAAGAAGAGGGAATTCTGCACTGTTCACATGAATTTTCCCAAAGCAAATCCATATGGTAGCTTTTGACCTAAGAGCTGTGCCGTTCTTTAAGATTTGGCCCTTTTTTACTACTAGAAATCTCCCACTTCTCTTTAGGTGTGAATTTCCCCCAGTAGACAGAGGTTTTATGCCCTAGTTCCTAACCAGTTTGAGCTGCTATGCAGGTACTGGGTAAGTGTAGACAAGCAGTGCTTATCTGGGTCACCATCCCTAAGGCACAGTGCCTGGGGATCAAAACCTGCTCTGAGCTGCCCAGGAGTTTCTGCCCAGATTGGAACCAGCAAAAGAAGCAAGATTAGGAACCCACAGCTGGCTCTTCTTCCTATCCCCTTTCTACCTTCTTCTTTACATCCCAACTATAAACCTCATAGTCTCTTTAAAACTTATTCACTAGCAAATACAGATTTTCACAGACATCCCTACCCAAGTGCTCACTTCATTAATGAGGCAGATATATTTCAGCCTGCAGAACATGCCAGGTCCTTGGTGGTGACAACTGCTTCATGGATGCACCATCTGCTGCTCTCTCAGTGTGACTGGTTACCTACTTTTCATGGCACATTTCTTTTTGCTGGCTCACTGACTCCCAAATCCATGAGGTGTTCTTTGAGAAAGCTGAGTAGAGTCTCCTGATGTCAATACTTATGCCAACATGTATTTCCATGAGAATAGCCTTGCTCATCTTCATGCTCTATGGAATTGTGATACTCTTCCTGTCTGCAGCTTTTCCTAGCAGAAGTCTGATCCTTCCATTTGTAGTGAGGCACAGATAAAAGACTGTCTTCTACCACCATTGCAAAGAAAAGTGGCTGTGATTACAATATATGAACTGGTGGAGATGGGTGTTTGGAAAATGGGAAGACTTCAGATTTACTGAAGTCTTACAGATCTTACAGATTTATGTCTTCTGCATAAATCACCACATGTGTCTCTGTTGTGCCAAATATCACCACTTCATGAAGGCTACCTTAAAGGGTGGTGGGGAGGGAAGGTCACCTTCAGTAAGTGTTACCTGCTTGAGATACCCTGGATTTGCTGCAGACAACGAAGATTTTTCCTGCATGAAAAAGCTGGGATTTGGACTGCTGCTAATACAAGATAAAAATAAAAGGGCGTAAAAAAAATCACATTCATAAAATTTCAAGTTTCCTGACATCTTCTGTAATCACTAATTCTGGGTAATGTTCACTGTCTTACTTTACATAAAACCACTCCTGATACAAGTTTAGCTTTATGTAATGCTCCATATGGTGGATTCATAAAACCCTGCTATTGGGAATACCACCATAAACTACTATTTTCTGCTATAAAAAATAACCATTAAAGTCCAGACATGCACAAACAGGGCAATCTGCCATAAATTTTGAATGGTAAAATACAACAAATGTAAATGTATTCAACTCCCATTACAATGCATGTAATTTCCATAGCTTTATTAGAAATCCTGGAGCTGCAATGGTTTGGTGATAGGTTATAAATATAGTAGCAATGAGTCAGCATGCAAATCCCTACTGTGGAAAAGTATTTGAGAGATTTTATAGCCCAAAGCTGTTTATTATTTTGCAAGAATAGTAATGCAAGTTCATGTTCAAAACCTGCTGAGAGAAGAATTTGCAAAACATCCTATTATGGAACAGGCAGAAAAAAAGCATAAGACCTATGTAATAGCACTGGGATAGAACATTTTTACATCCCCCATTTAGCTGTTTTTTTTTTTCTCGTGTACTTACTAGGGTCCTTGTGAGATTATCACTGTATTACACTAATAAAACAAGAGCATAGCTAAGGCTTGGGATTTCATTTCTCAGTTAATGAAACAGTCCTTAGAACCTGAGACAGAGGGAACAAAAAAAAAAAGGTTTCTGGAAGCTTGGTTTATATTAAAAAGTTGCAAATAATTTGGAGAGATTTTGGTATTTAGTGTTTGGGTTTTGCTAAATAATTTTCTGCTCTCATGAATAAAAACGAGAGAATATATTTCTGATAATTCCAAGCCCCTTTCTACCCAGCTGACTCAGAAATTTCTCCATTTTACATGATAGATTGCAACGAGCAAATGCTATAATATGACCTGATGTTGCCTAGGTATACTTGCAAGTGCAGAAAGCTATTTACTTTTCAAGACTGTTTCCACGATGCGTTTTGCTCTGCAGAGGAACATTTCTGATGGCAATGAATAAACCCTGAAGCAGGTTCTGCAGCTTGAGTAGGGTTGGCAGTGGAGGCAGAAGGACATTTCTCTGGTATGAGATCTGCTTTGGTCCTACCCAGTGCAACACTGGCCCAAGACCACGTAGACAACAGCCACACTGGCCCTGACTAAGCCAGCTGCTACCTAAGGGCACAGAAATCTGAGCTACTTGGGGTTTTCTCACCTGTCACAAATGTAGGCAGAGCATATGTGTTCTCTGACTTTTGTGGATTAAATAGAGCTGGCAGTGTAAGATCGTTTGGGGTTTTTTGGTTTTTTTTAACCAGGACCATGAGATTGCTAAGAAGTGAAAAAGTTTTATCCGTTCACCTGGAATCTGGGAGAAGAAAGGTAGCAATTAGGTCCATAATTATTTCTTTTTATATTTCAACAACATTCTGATAGGAAAGTGCAAGCAAATTGTGTCATTTGGCAAGGGCATTTTGCATGGAATGTTGTAGGCTTCGTTTTTTCAATCAAAAGAAAACATTATTTTGGATCAGTTTTAAATTAAAGCTGGTTGTTGCAATGGATGATCAGAGTTGTCATTTGTGTTTTCCACATTCCTGATTATCTTTCTGTAGGCTGAACACCTTCGCTAAGTTATCTTCCCTCTGCAGCCTCCCCAGCTACTGTTTGGCATCAAGAGAGTCAGAGACCCCCAGTATTTAATGACAGGTATGGCCTCAAACATAGAAATCTTCTCTACAGCCCTTATGAAATGCTAAATAAGATTTGGAAGATGCCATTCAAGTAAAATATATATATTAAAAAAACCAAAAAACAAAAAAAACAACAACAACAAATAAACCCCAACAACAACAAAAAAAAACCTGAAGCAATTTGATTAAAAAGAAAAATCAAAAGGTTGAGACTCAGGAATTCCCATGTTTTGTTTTCATCAAATATAGACTGATTTTGACTCTTTTGGGATATTTGTAACACTTTCTTATTTTGAATTCTGAGATTGATTTGGGAGAAACAGTAGAAGTTTTTGCAAACTGGGTGCAGAATAAACCATCTAAAATAGAATTATTCACTTAGTCGAATGAAGAGTATAACCTAAGTCAGCTAGATAGTGATGAGATGTAAAAATGTCAGTTTGATAAAGACATTGATGTGGAGTTCATGTACACAGCAGTCATAGTTATAAAAAGATAACTTAGCCAACACAGGAAAACAGCCATTCCTATGGCATATCTAATTTCCACATTACTTACAAAAAACATTTTTTTACATTCAGAACGAGTAAGGAAAGTCTTTTAAGAACCTTCAGTTCTGATTTTTTTTTACTGTCTCAGAAGTATCATAACCATAAATCAAATCTAAATAATAATATTTGAGACTAAAATCAACAAGGGCCACATCTGTAAAATGAATCCAAAATGAAAGAGGCAGGAAGCCTCCATTTTCTATAAGCAGCTAACATTTCCCTTTCTAAATAACCAATATCATTACTGTAATTTCCTTCTCCAGTTTAAAAGAAAGGCACACTTCCATGTGCATGACAGAGTAAGTAGGATTTTTTTCTATTAATAAGAATAACAGGTCTTGGACTATTCCAGTCAAACACAATCCCACATTTAATTATATTATTATTTTTCTTAAAAAAGTACTTTGCCAACAATAGACAGAATTGCATGAAACTCTATTCTCCCTCGTGGCAGCATGAACGCAGACTAACCCCACCATTAATAACAGGACAGAGAAAGTGCAGTAGCAGAAATGTATATTAAAAGCTGACAGTCACTAAAATCATTGCTATACAGTTTCCCACTTCAGCCTCAACTCCCAAATTCAATAAAATTTTGCTCAGCCTTAACTCCATTATGAGCTAAAAAGTCTGCACTTTGCTTATCACAATGCTGATAAAAAGAACCACATAAAATTCCTGTTCTCAGGTAGTAAAAGACATGAAGACACAGACACCTGCAGATTAACACACAGATGATATTGTCCTCCAGTTCCATATTTTCTTGAAGACAGCCAAACCCACAACATCTGCATGTAAACAGTATTACTTTGGTCTTTAATTTTTGAGTAAAGTCAGGGCATGTTGGTGCTCATTCCCAAAACAGCAACTTACTGAGCACATTTTCAGCTATTTATTGCCAACATCAAAAGCAGATTAGTAGGCAGAACTTCAGTTGTAGTCCTTATCAGACATAAACCCACATAAAATTCTTTACTTCTATTTCTACAGCTTTTAGCCTGTGAAGTAGGCTGCCTGTGAAAAATATTTTAAAAATATAAATTCTGTCAACAAATTTTCGATTGCATGAAACTGTCTTCTAAAAGCTCAGGAAGAGAGAAAAGAAGACAGTTTTGAGCTAGTTTTCATCTTTCCTTTTTTTCCCTACAATGTCCTGGACTGTTTTGTATTATGCTGTTGGCAGAGCTCCTCACAGAGGAGCACCAGGAGATGTTACCCACTCATCCCACCTTTCTCCTTGAAAGCCACACTTCTCGTGCACCTCTAGTCACCAGTGCCCTCTCTCCCTTCAGGAAGGGAAGGAGCAGAGAGCAGAGAATTGCCACTGCTGCCCTTCTGCCACCTTAACATCCTTCTGAACTGGGACCCAGATTCTGAGCTCTTCTTGAAAATTGTATCTCAAGTTGTGCATTTGCAACAAGACCCCCAAAGATATTCCCATTATTGACACACTCAACAGAACAATGCCTAAAAGCTAGACACAGAGAGGGGTGCCTGAGGACAAGTCTGTCGCATAAATGTAGATAAGGTCATCTAAAGGTCCCCTACAGACATAGGAATGCCAAGCCACAATCAGGAAGGTTCCTGGGAATTCTCCTTTTAGGTTCTGCTATCAGCTCTGCTGTCTATTATTAATTCCACTCCAAGAGATTTTAGTAGAAAGCAAGCACAGATACGAATCTGGCTTTTAAAAATTTCATCTTAGTTCTCTGACCTGGGCTCCATGAGCCACAATTCTATGGCTTAAGAAACCAGCATCTGAAATTGGCAGGTTTATACCACCAGCTCACATATGTGCAAGGGTTTTTTTCTGGCTTGTTTAACAAAAGTTGTGATTTCTCATTTCTTTCCTCTTTCACTAGATCATAATTTAAGATCCATCATTCAAGACTGCCTGATCTTGAGCCACATCCATATATCACACAGAACATTAAAAACTGACCTTTATACATGGGATAATAAATACCTCCGAGTCACTTACAAAGTAGTAACTCACTCTCACAATTCAGCAGAGAATAAGGGCTGAACCTTAACATGAAAACCCTCAGTTGTTGCCAAATATGAGTGAGCTTTTAATAATACTTTTAAACTCCAATAAGGGAATCCAATAAAGAAGGCAAAATACATTTCAAAAGTGTGATGACAGATTAGCAAATAGAAATAGAGATGAGCAGCTGCCAAAACAATTGGAAAAACTAGGCTGCTGTAATCTCCAACTGCAAGGAATTACTGGACTTGTGCTAGAAGCCAGAAGCATCTTCCACCAGCTGGGTTGGTCTGACTTCAATACAACAGTCTGTGTCAGCAAACATGGTCATCTGCCAGATTACTCACTTTTACCATCGGGTACAGCAGCCTGTGCAGTGACATTGCTGCTGTGAAATGGGGAGTGGGTTTGCAGGACTGGTTATCACTCAAAGTCTTCTCTGACACCAGAGCCATGCCCACTCTTTTGAGTGGGTGGTGAGCAGCCATAGGGAGTCTCAGTGTTACTATCTGCACATTGAGCCTTTGGACCAAAAGGAAAGATGAGCCTTACCATTTTTTAAGGTTTCCATCAGACACCACTCTCTGTGTGAGGTGAGTGCAGGCATAACCTCTACAGTGCAGTGCAAAAGAAAATATTATAATGATTTAAAGGCTTGACATCTGATGGCCAGGTCTCTTGCAACTGTCCTCTGCCTCTTGATAGCTGTAGTTTGTATTTACAAAGAGAGCTCTTGAATCAAAGAAGAGGAAGGAAAAAATGAAGCCTGAATGATGTAATTTCAGCAACCAGGAACACTCAATACAATATTTTGTTCATTCATCAGCACACAATCTCTGTGTGACATTTAATATTCTTACCTCTTCACATTAAAAGGGACCAAGAGGCAAGAGGGCAAAGACAGTGCCTCTTTGCTCTCCAGTCTATTTCCCCACCTTGGAAGCAAGGCAGTGGCAACAATGGGTATATGTCTTTTGTGCCACCTGAGCCATCATTTTTCTGTCTTGTTCTTGCTCATGCCATGCAAATATATGAGCTGAGATCACCAGCTATTCTCCCATAATTTTGGCAGAGAAGTGGTAGAGGGGGAGTTACTGCTGCTTGCCTAGCAGTGAATTACAGGCTTTTGCCTCATAATTTATGCTACCCTGAGAGAAGACTCAAAAAAAATTTAATTTACGCAGCCTAGAAAAAAGACTGCTAAGGAGCCCCTGTCATGGGTCACGTACTGATTTCATTTACAGTGGTGTAAATCCTACATACCATGACCAAAATCTGGGACATTGTGAAAGCTTTATAAGTAAAAGTAGACTTTGGTTCACAGTTCCTAAATGTTAGCAGCGAATAAATTTCGAAGGTGAGGAGACTGGTATTTTCAGTGTGGGAGCAAGGAAAAGGAATAGTACAAAGTGAACAGTAGAAATCCTGACGTGAAATACAGGGAAACAATGAGAAGGATCAATGACATATTGGAATAACCTGCTGGGGGAGGACATGAAATCACGTCTCTTTTGTTTCCTTTGTTACTGGCCAGGGGACCTAAGAGATATTCAGAGAATTCAGTGTTGACTAAACCCAGTGAGGCAGACCTTAATGCCAGTCTTCCTGTTGACTCACAACAAACACATTCTCTCTGCCCACAAGGGTACTTGAGGTCCTTGCTCATAGATGCCACCTGGTTGCTAAGCCACAGGCAGCATGTCACCAAGGACAGTGTGTAGGCTCCTCTCACCTATGGTGCCAGGGGTGTCAGGACAGAGACCATAGCAGGGATCCTGTCTTCTCTCAGACATATGCATTGCCTTTGTGTAGAACAAGATGAGAAGAGCCTCCACAAAGAGCTATTTTTTCACCCCATACAGTTTTTTCCTTTCCACCAGCAAGGTACAAAATGTACCTTTTCTTCCTAGAGGCTCAAGCTGATTATTACTTTCTTTGAATACCTCAGCTTCATTTTGTCAACAGAGCAAAAGCCTTTGGTCCAGACAGGCATCATTTTGAAAAGACAGCCCCTGGCATTAAAAAGTAAAGACATTTTAAAAACTAATGGAGAATTTTGCTTCATTAAGTATCCCATAAAACTAGGAATCACTGAGCATCAGAGGAAAGATAGTACAATTGGTCAACATTATAAATACCTGGTTTCACAAATGAGCACGTAAAGCTTTTACTAAAGCTCTACCTGCTGATCTGCTGGCAGATATTCCTGGATGTGAACTACTCTCACTTGAGTAGGACCCTAATCCTTTTCAACACAACAGTAGGAGACCTCTTTGAATTATAAAAGGTCTTATTCTGCATCTCACTGATAGCACAGAACTTATTTATTAAACTGCAGTGTGGCAGAGCTGCTCTTGGACTCTACCAAGCTGGTGCCTCACAAGGTACATAAACCTTTATGGGAAGCTGTGTTTATAATATCCTGCCCTAAGAAATTCTATAAAATCCAAAAAATGTATGCAGTGCCATTTTCCCCCCTTAGACTGAAAACAGAAACACTGTGAAGTGGAATTGAACCGTAAGACTACTGTGTATATGTGTTCAGCCTGCAAAAGTCATCTCTTCCAGTGGTCCCACAGATAGCTCTGCATGATTCTTCAAGCAATAATGCTGAGGGAAGGACAAGTATTTAATTAGGAATAATTTTTTCCTTCTGGTGTCAAAGAACTTATGAGGACTTTCCTTTACTCTAGTAATTTCACAAAAAAAAATTCACGGGTCCTATTCTGCCCTGCCAAAACAGGAGTTCTATCCAATGCAACATAAAATAGCTTTCTTGAAACAACTGCAATATCTATTAGTCTTTTATGGCTTATGCTCAGTACTTAAATTAAAAAAAAAAAAATAAAATTCATTCATAATTCATTCTCTGTTTATTCAGACTGTAGTAATCTTGTTGGGCTAGCATTTCTCTAGAACAGCTCTTTTGTAAGCTGCTAGCACCCCTGCTTTCTTTTAAGGATTTAATGCAAAATGTTAGTGATCTTACAAACACAAATAACATCTACAGAAACAGAACCAGTTATATAGTAGTTTAAAGAAAATACAGACATTTATTTTCTAAGCATGTTAGTCCTTTCCTATTCTTCTCTTCATTCTGTAAATTAACATTTTTTGACAATAAAAAAGACAAATTCATAAATTACTGCATTTGGCAGTGGAATGTAGCAATGGTGGCAAGGCACAGCTGGAGAGTTTGAAATGTGGCAGCTTTCTTCGAGGCCATCATTTTCCTGCTCCTTTGGGAATCACTGCTAAATGTGGATACTGCTAATGTAATGAATATGAATCCATGTAAATCTCTGATGCAGGGCTGGGATCTGTCCCCTTGTGGGCAAAACCAAAAAAATTTTTTTTTCTATGCAGACTTTTTGAGCGTGTATATGTGTATAACTCTGACCTTACTCCAGCAATTCACCTGCTCTTAAGTATCCAGGTCCTGTCAAACTTCTCATTTTTCATTCTGCAGCAAACTAACAATATGCACTCCCTCCCTTTTGAAGATCTCTGGCAGAATAATACACCACCTGTTCAGCCCCCCTGCTCACCCCCTCCTTACTAATTAAGCTCTGAAACTGTTTCCAAGCAAAATTGGATTTCTTTCTTCTGCTCCCCCTGCCTTCATCCCCTGACTGCACCTTTGTAAACATTTTTGATCAGGCATGAAAGGCACAGAAACAGCCACAAATAAGAGGATCTGTCACTTCAGCCAAAGCCATTAGTGCTGCTTTGAGAGAGCTGGATGGGCTCATGCTGTGAGACTCTGTGACATGCCCAGGGTTGGAGAGCAGCAGAGAGGGTCCCTCACCAGTGCCCGGAGGGGGCTTCGAAATGATGGGGTGGACAGGACAGAACTTCTTGGCACTTCTTCTGCCTCACAAAGGCTACTAGTTGAGTGACTCAGTTTGGAAGTAGAACATCCAAATAGCTGACAGACATATTCCCATGAAGGGGTGGCTGTGTGAGGTGTGCACATCCTGAGTTTGTTTCCACCACAGAACAGGCAGTTGGAATTTTAATCCTTGTAACTTTCATCTCTGTGATCATACAGTGCCTCACATAATGGGTCTTTGTCTGTTGCCAGGGTACTACTGTAATACATACCATAAATAACAATTGTAATAACAGTTATGAAGCTAAGATATTTTTTTAATGGTCTCCAGAGCTGGAAGTCTTTTCTGGGCAATTGACATTTTTGAAACTCTGGTCACCTACTTAGGTTCCTAATTCTGAATGCAGAGTCTTATTTTATCATTAATTTTCTTTAAAACATAAGCCTCCAACTTGGCTCGTGTAGATAAATATTAGGTGAGGGAGAAGCAATGGAAACACTTGTCAAAATAAACCAAGAATAATCATTGGATTCCATTCACAAGCTTTTGGAGAGGAAAGATCAGGCCAGCCATCAAATAAGAACAGTTTCAGCCAAGATCTACAAGCACAGGGACATTGTTCTCTTGACAGTTCTTCATTGGGGTGATTAACAAGCCTGGCTGGTGACCCTTTGGGCTCAGATGTACAGTTAGGATATCACACATCAGCCGAGCTATCAGCACACTTCCTATGTGCGTGGCCTTGCAAATATAAAATTATGTGACTTGGCTTCTCCCCCTTCTCTGGGACTAATCAAAGTCATGTTGTCTTATATTTACTGTCACTAAAACCATTCATGTAGATACTAGAGGCTCAGTTGTGACACTGAAAGGCAATACTGCCAACTATTTAAAGCAACAGATTGGCTGCAGTTGAGATTCATATATCCAAAGGCAGAGTTACTCCTGAGACAGTCTGGGTGCCATCCACCTTCCCCTAAACTACAAGTCTTGAAATCAGGGAAGTTGCACCTGACAAGTAGATATTTTTCTCTCCTGATGATGAAGGAGAAGGTCAATCACCTTAGACAGACAACTAGACTGGAAGCAAGTAATGTTACCTGGTATGAGTCCCATCCCATGTGCCTGAGCTCTCAGACAGTAGATCTGTCTTTTAACCTCAAAATTTATGTGCAGCATAAAGAAGTACTGTGGAAGATCTTTGGTTCAGTACAAAAAGAAAAGGCTTACTGGGTTCAAACTTTTCCAAGGAACCCCACCTGACTTTTCTTATCCGGACTAGGGCAGAATTACACCAGTGACCAAAGGAAAGGCCATGCAAAGGCAGTTTATTACAGTCACCTCCTGTAATATATCTCACAAGAAATTTTATTAGCCTAGAAATTTTATGAGCCTAGCTAGGATCCTGCTCTGCTACACTTCCAAGCACATTAAATCATGGTTCTGCCACATCTTCATTCAGAAACCAATGAAATCAATTTCAGCTAAAGATGCATCCAACTTTTGAGTTTGTAAATGAGTTGTATGGAGCTCAAGACACCAGGTATAGTTAGACCACTGCTGGAAAGCAGGGTTTTGTGGGAAGGGTATTAAGTGCCTGAAGACACAGGTTTGAATTTATGAAAAAGTGCAAAGATAGGTTCAAAGCAGAGTTTGGTTTTCATGTTTCTAGACCTACTTCTGCTTCCACTGAAATTAATAGCAACCCTACCACTGGCTTCAGCAGAAGAATGGCAGAGGTCTTTATTCCACAGAAACTCTAGCAGTAAAAAACAAGAAATTCATTTTAGCTATTATATTTTGGAAGGCTGACAACAGCTGCATGAAGAACTGAACCTGCATCTCCCAGGGAGACACATAACACTTAAATCACTAAGCCATCCCCTTTGATATGCATGCTGTATTATAAAATTAATCTTTCGTAGCAATTAATTAGAGTAGTTATGAGGAAAGTCATGCAGTATGAGACTCACGTTTATTGCTCAGTGTGGCCTTGTTTGTTTAGTCAGATTCCCTTAAGCCATTAATAGAGCTTTATGTTAATTTCCTTAATGCTTCCATTCAGCATGTTCAGAGTTACAACTCCACTAGGGTTTCATAGATTATCCCAACATATAGAACAAGTAAACAATAGATGCTACTTCCCTCTGCATGTCAATCTCTCCAGATACCCTAATGAGATTACACCTATGATACTCAAAAATTTTAGAAATAAGTAAATGAAAACTCCTTGTACTCTGACTGAACTTTCTGACACATTCAGTTGTGAAGAGGTTAAAAATATAAAGCTCACTGAGTTTGTTGCTGAAAACTGTAAATAAGTAAAGAAAGCAAATACATTCTTTAGAAAGATTTCTTTTCTTCAAAGATATTTCTCTGGAAATGCTTGAAAAGCTGGGTAATGCACAGTCCAAATTTTCTTGAAAGGAAGCAAGCTAAGAGTAAATCTTGAAAATGCCAGACCTAAATATTGAACTGGAATGTATTCAAATGCCTCTCATGTCTAAAGTATAAAGCCTGGTTATTCCAACAAAGTCACTTTGAACCCTAGATGCTTAAACACGTGAAAAACCGTAAGCTCATGTAGGAGATTTTCAGTTTATGCATGTAACTTAACAACTGGCCCAAATCTCCAATTGGTCTCAGATTCCAGTAGTGATAGGAACACAGGGAGGCCTTTGACTCAGGATGCCAGGGAAAGATAACTACATTTGTTACACTTTCCCAAACAAGTCAGCCGATGGAGCAATTAAACACTACAGTGCTAAAATAAATTATTGCACCCCTTACAGACAACCAAAGATCCCCAGTCCAAAGTGAGAAGCAATCACTACACAGTGGCTGCTTAATGCACTTCATTATGTATGTTTACTTCTTCAGACTCTAGAGGAGCCACCCACAGCTGCAGAACTGGAGCAAGGATCCTCAAATCCTTCATTTCTGCAACTGTGACTAGTAAAAGTGGCAGTATGAGGCTGTGTCAAAAAGCCAGGAAGCCTTTGCATGCAAACAGCACCTTGAAGGCTGCAAATCTCATACCCAGAGAGAGGAGATGCTCCCTCCCATATGAGGCAGAAGACTGGTGGGGACAATGGATCAGACTAGGGCAGGCCAAGCTCTCTGAACTGCTTCCAGTAGAGGACCATGGTCCCCAGCATGGCCTAAGTGACCTCCTTAGCATTTAGACACTGGAGCTGTATCTCTCTTCCCATCTCATCACAACCTGCAAGTCACTCACAGTTGACCAGTCTCAATGTCCACTGATGAATTTGTCACAGATAGTTTAAACTTGGGGATTTATACAGCACTTGTAAGAAGAGGTTTGATCCTTACATATCTCTCCTTTGCTAAGCAGAGAACCAGCTCTTTTTACAGTCTTCTGTCTTAGCCCTGATTAGCAAAAGCGATCATATGCCAGTGTCTGCACATACATGTTGGCTTCTCTTTATTATTTACAAGGCAGGGGGGAGGGGAGGGGGGAGAAGGAACAGACAGAGGGATGGGTCCATCTTGAAAAATTATTTTTACAGCTTCATTTAATTTTTTTTTTCTTTTTTTTCTCCCCAAAAGCAGGAGTTTCCTACTTACACTCCAACCTTATAATCTGCAAATATATATGCCCACTGTAGTTCAAAGGCACCGCCTCTCCATTAACTTTTTGGAAGAAGCTGCACTAAAAAAAAATTGTGAGATGGAGAACCACTATTGAGTAGCTCATTTAACTCTAAGGTCTTTGCTCTACAGCTGAACCTAGAGAAAAAAAATGAGACATATATTCTGAGAGAAATGGATATGTGTATGTCAGTGGTATATCAGTTTCTAATCAATATTAAACATCTAACTGCCAAGATCAATAAGAGCTGCAGGGTTATAGCTGTCACATAGTTTCACAAACATATCAGCTAATTATGGTTTTTGCTTTGTGCTTTTTATACCTAGAGGATGAGCAATCTCTGCTTTCATCTTTAATATTTTCAATAGTAAAATTCATACATGCTTTCATGATGAAATTTCAGGGCCATGAGTAAGCCTATCCCTTAGATTAACAGCCAGTAAGCACACTACAAAGATCCTACACTCTTTCCAAAACGTAGTTCTGTAATGATGAGATAATGTGGAGTAAGAGACTGTTTTCAGTAATGGAATTTGTCAATATATTTCACTCTGGGAAACTATCTGCCATCAACCAAAGCAATACTGCACCTCAGCATGATACTTAAATGGGAAGAGGTGTTCTCTATCATATTGTTTCCTGTACCTTAAAGAGTAGATGGCAAACTGTCACTGCCCACAGTTCTTCAGGAATATGACAGCTGCATGTTCTGATAGTATCTGGTTGAATCACCTACTTAACAATCCTTTCCACCTACGCTTTTCTTTCAGGAGGTGTTGACTCTCACCATCTCAGAGGCAAATGAAACAATTTCATTTTCTGGTGAAGTTATTGCTTTGCTGTAGTTGCAAAGGTATAGAGTGAGCAGGGTCTAAGTAAAGTGTAATATATTTTAAAGAGACTAATCACTGTTATAAGGAAACATTGATACACTTACAGGAACATAGTTTTTAAAAAGATTATCCAAGAATTATGATTGTTGGACTGTCTGAGATAAAAAGTAATTAGTTCCATTGGAAAAGGGATGGATTACAAACCTTGAAGTTTTTCAGTTGTAGAAACTTGGACTACTCACCCAGGAAATTTTAAGAGCTATATGGTTTTTGCTCCTTAGGTGTACTATTCCATGAATTCTAGGTCCAGGAAGATGCAGTTGCAGTGTGACCTCATGGAGAAGTGACAAGGATTTTGTAGTGCCTGCAGGGAATTAATTTTATATATTTCTTATATATTTTTTATATATTTTTAATTTTATTTATTTCTTTCATGTCTCACCTCTTATTCTGATAACAGTGTATCTGTGAGGGCTCTGTTCATTCACTATGTGCAGTCTATATTTTCATAGGAGCTTGAGAAAAAGCCCCACACAGCACAATCTTTGCCAAATTATCTCCCTCAAGGCCAACGACAACAGGGTGGAGCAGATCAGACTTCCTTTACTCTGCTGTGTCCTACTATTAAGGAAGGGCACAGATTTTGTTTAAAGTCATCACACTACAATTTTGATTTTAAAATGTGCAATTTTTTAGGGAATATTTCTTTAATATGCACAATATGTAACTAATGTACATGTGGTAGGAGCAAAGATACTGTCTTCTCTTGCTTCAACTAATTACAGGAACAGACATGATCTCCCCCCAGAGTGGGCAATTTTTAATGCAACCCTCCCTTCTCCATCTCTTATCTCTTACTTTTTATGAAAGCCAGAGCTTACAGGGGATGTCTGTAAGGGGTTGCTTTTGCTCAGTTTCAGAAGTCTTTTTCTTTGTTGGCATTCAATGGTTTTACAAGAGAAAATAATGAAAGCAAATAAAACCTGTAACCATCCCCAGTGGGCCAGAAGTCAAATAAGAGAAAGCTGATGTCTTCGAGCTGACTGAGCCACAATAGACAGGTCTTAACACAGTAAGGCATTCCAGAGACTGCATTAGGGACTGTCAAACCTACCTCACTAGCACCAATTAACTGGGAGATAGGGGGGATCTTAGAGTTAGGATCAAAGCTTTTCTTGTCCAGATGAAAGATCACATCAGCTTTAAAAGAATGCTCCAGATGTCTATGGAAAAAAAAATAAAAATAAAAAATCTCTATTCCATTCAGCTTGTTTTTCAGCAAATTTTGAATTAGTTTGTCAAGAGGAACAAAATAACGTCCCAGCTGGAGAATGTGTCAGATGTTTCATTTAAAAACAATATGAAGTCAGAAAGGTGGTAGCCAACTTCAGTGGGACTGTTTGATCCTTTCCCAAGATTTCATTGTTTTGAGCAATATTAAATCATTCACTCTAATCAGTTCTCTGTTTAGGAACAAGCAATCTTTTAAAAAAATCTTTTAACAACCCAAACAAAAAAACCCACAACAAAACCAAACCAACTAACTGTGCTCTCCTCCTTCAGGCACACATGTCCCAGCAGCAGCATATAGTGGATGATAACAAACCACATCCAGGAATAGTGACCTCACTCTGCTGCAACTTAAAAGATTACAGTGGTTATCAACCAAATTGGCTTAATAGTGTTTCATAAAAAGTTATGTGAATTGTAAATTCAAATATATTTAATGCATTACTGGATCAGAAAAACTTACCGGAAAACTGTATCTGACACCATGTTCATTGCCTCATCCATTTTAGAGTGCAGATAGATGAGCTTATACAGATGTATTAGGGAACATAAAAGACATGCACTGAAACCCACTACAGATTTTGTTCTGGGGACAGAAAGTGCACCCTTATTGCCAATGGGCATTTTGCCAGGGTAAGGCTGCAATGTGGTCTCATTCTCTTGTTCTATGAGTGAGAACACAGGCAAGGGACACGTGAGTTTCTTTGTCATGCAAGTGGATCAACAGTGTCAAGTTATTTTTGCATTTGGTGGGAAGGATTTTCAGGCAAGCTCTTAAAAATGTAAGGTGTCAAGACTGAATTGTTGGAGCAAACAGAATTATTTTAGCCTAGGCATTGCAACAAAAAGATTTCATAGCTTAGGAAAAAATACCCAACAGCTCTAGTCTTCTAGTTCAAGTTCAAATTCTGCTGTGCTGTGCAAACTATAAGGCATTCCAAAATAGTTTGGCCTCTGTCAGCCACAACTCTGGGCATTATTAAGACCCCCTGTAGAAATGTATTTACCACAAGGATGGGTTTATACCACAGCCAAAAATCAAAGTACTCGAAGTTTTGGTGAAGTACAAATTGAGTTTATAAGTGCTTTCCTCAGCCTCTTTCTGAGAGGAAGAGGAGGACAGTGCTTCTTGAGACTTAGAATTCACCTGTGTGCATTTGGTCTGAGATCAGTATGTCAAAGGTACACATCAAAAGCTGCAGAATGGAAAGATCACAACTACAAGACCTGAATTTATAGTTCCTTTGAGCTGTGTGAGCATGAAGTATTTGGATCAGAAACGTGCAGCACAAAATCCTGATTTTCAGTTTCTTTTGAAAAGAAGCTTTCAGGTACTGTGAATAATTATTTACTTGGTGTTACTGCTTCTTGGTTTTGCTTTGATTTAAAATCACAGAAGCAGAAGTAAAAATATTTCACCCTCTTAAATACCGATAAAATATGTGAATTATAAATTAAAAAGTCCATAAAATAACCGACTTGGAAATATTCATATAAATATTCTGCTGTAAACAAATCAGTTGACTGAGCAAAATAAATGCATAAATTTAGGGGAGAACAACAGCAGAGAACAATGAGCATTCATTCCCTTTGGAAAGCAAAGTGGATAAATAGGTTTAGTCATCTCTGTCCCAAGAGAGTCTCAAAGCATGCATTCGTTTCAATGTAAAGTGCAAAGAATTGCATTGCATTTTGAATTCAATTTTAAAACTAATTAAAGGTTTGATTGTGCCACTTTCTCTGTGTTGGAATGCACTTCAATATGTACTCAGCTTAAGGCGTGTGCTCAAGGAGAGCTACTCAAGCAATTAACATCATTAACTATGATTTTATGTGCTTTCTGGATCTGGACTAAAATGTATAAAGCATATCACTCATTTTGCAAGTGAATGACAAAAATCAATGTTATCTAAGTAATTAATGAAATGGATTTTCTCCAGATCCAGGCTGCTATTAGCTCAGTTTGCAGGTTGTGTGGAAGAATTCAGATTTTGTTTACAGAGGCAACAAAACAGCATTATAACAATATATTTAAAGGCTAGGTTACCTAATGGAGATACTTAAAGTTTTTTTTTAATATATTCTCATATTCTTATTTGTTATTATATTTTAGGTTTGTGTCATTTACAATAGTTTTTACTAAGTATTTTTGATTGCAAACTAAGAGCTAAAAAAGCAAGTGACAATTCTTATCCCAGTTTACCAGGAAGGCTTCCTATCATCATATGTTTCCCAACCATGTTCCTAAAAAACTCTCTTAGATAAATATCTCATGCCCCCATGTGGTTAAATTGAGAGACTGCTGAATAAATCCTTTAGAATTGTTTTTGTTTCTTTTTATTTACATACAGCACTGTGTGCCCAAAGGAAGAATAATTACCAAATCGTGTAATAGTCTAATTTGGATATTTTACCAATAATGAAGGTGTGCACATAAGTGAAATCTAGAAAATGCTGAGCTGTTTTAGGCCCTACTATGGTATAACCTAGGAATAATGGACAAAAATGTGATAAAAAGTGCTTCACCTGCAATTTCAGGATGTATTGCATTGACCAGTGCTTAGAAGGGCACTAGCTAAAACCCACTTGTTAATATTTAGGTATCTTGGGTTTTTAAGTAGAGCTTAATTAAAAATACACCCTGGAAATACTAATTTATACTCTAAATCAATAGATTTATTGTAAAGAAGGCGGATATGTAGGCTTTTATCCTAAACAAATATCCTATCTATTTTAGATGTCTTGGAAAAGAAGGTATCAAACTAGACTTTTTTAGCATAATCACATCCAGCATCTTACCATTTACAACTATATCAAACAAAAAATTCCCCACATGTGACTCTGCAATGGTAATCTTCTGGATTAGAATTGTATATTCATAATAACACTGCTTTCCAATAATTTGCGTTCATCTAAAATCAGAGTCCTGCAGACACGCCTGTTACAGACCCACTGGTCTGCCTTTGGAGTCAGAGGTTCAGTTCCTCTTGGCCACAGGTATGCTTTTGTAGCTGTAGTAAAATCACTGGAAGTTGTACTGAAAGATGCAAGTACAGACAGTGACTTTTTCCTGAATTCCAAGGTCAGCTACTTCCATCAAAATCAAAAGGTTTTGTCCAACCCCTATCTCTCTATTCAAATGCTTTTAACTCTCCTAAGCAGGTCCCCAGCACTGCTGTGAAGTCTGTGATGCCTCTGCTCTCAGTGCTCGAGGTGCAATGGGTAGGTTGTCCAACTGAGCTGATTGTTAGATGCTTATATTTATTTATTTGCACTAAGTAATTGGCACAGTTACCTGCTGTGACGCTACAGCAGCCTAGCACATAACACTTAAATTAGCTGCCTACTGTGCTCATCCCCTTTTGCTGTGATTACCTCACTCATAGAGAAGCAAATTAACAGTTTTGTCCATCTGTTCTGAACCAAAATCCATGGCACAGCATCAGGGTGGGCTTGAGCCCGAGATCTGTCTGTTGCTCAGGCCTGGTGTCTGCCTGAAATGCAAGATGATGCCCTCCCCTCAGCAATGACATCTTGTGTGAAAGGCTGGTGAGATGAACTTAAATTGACAGATAAAGATGCAGCACGGGGGCAAAAAAAGATTTACAAAAAAATATGGGAAAGCAGGAGTCATACAGCTGTTTGTCATCCAGAGATGTGAAACTGGTAGTCATTATGCCTTCCTGCATCTGGACAACTAGCTGCTAAATTAAACAGTCTTTAGAGAGACAGAGAGAGGCAAAAAAGGAGCTTGTCCCCTCTCCCCCCAGCCTCTGGCAGCCTGCTCCTGAAGAACTGGCTTGATTTCTGCTACAAAAACAATTGCAAGAGTATGGGCCATATATGATGAAACTAGGTGACTGTTATCAGTATCTCCAGTGATGTACAGTTGTAAATAGAAAAATAAACAGCTCGCTACAGTAAAAAGTTACAGGGCTGTAAATCCACCAGGGCATTGTGGTGATATCATAAAATATAAGAGCAAAGCTCAAGTGGCCTTATACAGTCATCACAATCCAGTGATGGAATTACAGCCCTATAACTCAAAATTTACTTAGTTCTTACACTTCACAGAGCAAGGAGCTGAGCATTGGATCAATGCCCTGAACAGACCATCCAGGTTTGCTTTTCTCCTCCTGCTCTTTCTGCCTCTTACTCTCTTCCATTGCAGACAGAGCTCTAAGCTCTTCCCTTACAATGCAGCAATTATCACAAGGGATTAAAACTCTTAGATTTGGTCTCTAAGAAAATCTGTGCTGGGTTCAGGGAACAAAATAGAAAACAAACTGAGTTGGTATCTAATAAAGGTTTTGTGGAGCAGTGTCCTACTAAAACTTCCTCCAGTACATATTTATCTTATGCCCAAGCCAACACATCAAGAACTAAAAAACTGACCTTCCCAGGCCATTGCCAGCCCATCCCAGAAATATTAAGCACTACTAAGTAACTCCTGGCAAGATCAATAAACGTTCTTTACACATAAATTAGGGGGACACTGTGAAACAGTTTTGAAATAATCTATTTCAAAACAAAGTAAGGTTGCACACAGCTGTTTCAGTATATACGGGCCCCCAAATCAGCACAGTAATTGAACTTGAGTAATCCTGTTTTTTTCCTATGGTTCCTTTCAGCTGAAAATGATATCTTTCATTCTGTATTCAGGTGACACACTTGTCCTCTCAGTGCTGACCTCCCAGCCCTGACCTCAACAAGAGAGATTCATGCCTGAAATGGGACAGAATTTCAGTTCACCTCTCCTCATGCTCATGGTGGTGGATTCAGCTAGGATTGTGAATTATTTCTATGCAAGCATTAAAAATAACTCCTAGTCATGAACCATGGTACTGGGGTGGTGGCTGGGGTGATGAGCTACTTCATACTCTCTGTCCTTTTTCCACAAGAGATGTTACAGAACTCATAAAGCTCAACTCAAGGTTCAGTGATGGCACAGGGAGCTTCTTCATCACCACGTGCAAAGTTGAGTACAACCCAGTAAAATGCTACTTTCCTTTCCAGCATGCTATCTAATGTCACTATCATAAAACATCAGTGATTAAAAGAACAGCTTTTTCTCTCCTTTTCTCCCTTTGAAATGCTACATTAAGAAAAAAGAAAAAAAAAAAAAAAGAGAGAGAGAGAGATGCTTTATTTCAAATAAGTTGGACCTCCTTCCCCAGTTTTGTCCATAAAACGCTTGCAGCCTCTTACTCCATCCAAGACACGTAGGTATTTTCCTTTAATTTTTTTCCTCTCCTAAACTGCTTACATTTTTTCATAAAGTGAAAATCTGAAAATCAGATCCTGCAACCCACAATTACGCTAATAAATACTATATTTCTAAAAAAAAAAAAAAAAAAAAAAAAAAAGCGCCATTCTGAAAAAGAGGAGAACAAAGAATGAAGGGAATGAAAAAGAATGAAAGTATCTATAACTAACACAGGTTCCAAAGTGAAAAGGAAAGGAGGCACATGGAATAATGAATCTATTAAGAGTCCCTTGGTTAATAGTTAACGTGAGTAAAAGCTGCTAATGATTTTTTGAAGTCCTGAAGGAGTTTTTAAGACATAATTTAATGTTGTAGGGGTTTTTTTGTGCACATTCCATTGCTGCCTCTGGACCCTAGATTTAATCAGATTTCTCATTCTTCTAAGACTTGATGAAGTCTTTCTTGATTTGCAGCCAACCAAAGCACTTTTAATAATGTATGGTAAAAGGGTTTAATTTTTAATAGACAAGAATGGGCTAAAGCTGCTACACACTGTAGTAGATTGGTAAGCACAGTATTAGACTCCAAAGAGTAGTTAGTGAAAAAGAAGAATGTATTTACATCCCAGATGTTATTGAAAAGAGGCTTATTTTATTACTAACATGAACATTTAACTGAAGAAGCTGTCTAATCCGGAATTATTTTTCACACCTTATTTACCCAAAAGATAAAGTAGTTTTCAGCTTCTTACCACAACTCAAACCTCTCATTGTTTTTTGTCTCTCATGCTGTTCTGCTGCTTCAAAAGCTCAAGGAAAATAATAAGAAAAACTATTAAAATGTGAAGTTACACATTCATATCCTGTGTTCAGCCAACCTAAGGGGAAAATGCCTTCTAACACTGGAGATCAATTTGTAGGGGTTAACCTTGAAATAAGACTCCTTGTACCTTGATATGTACATGCATTTGTCCTTTGTTTACTACCACCCAGCTAACTGGAAAGCTCAGAGGTACGTGTAGATGAAAATCTGGTTTAAAGCTGAAAGTCTGACTCTGCAAATCAGAGAGGGCTGGTTTATAAGGGTTGTTATTCCTTACCAAGCTCTAGTATACAAAGAAAGAGGCTTTCATAGTAGAGTAAATTTCCCTGTTCTGTAAAAGCCCAAAAGCTGAGGCAATGCCTCCTTAGTAAAGACAAAAAATTATCACTGTGCCCACAGTAACTGTACAGAAGTTGAGGCTTCATACCTGTGGTATTTGGCAGAGTCATTCCTCATTTAGTTCTTGTTTCCTGACGAAACTAATCTATTTCTCTGTGCATAAGTGTCTGCCTCTGAATCACCCTTGATAATTTGCAAGTCTAGAAGCCAGGTTCTGTTGAATTTGGCAGGGGGAAGTCTTGCTGAAATTCCTCTTTATGATAACAGGCATGGCAAGAAAGGAAGGCACACTGCTCGCCCAGGGATCCTACAGTAAGGTTAATCCTTACTGGACCTCAGAAAATACACACTCTCATTTACTCTTCAGTCACAAAGTCATGGAAAACCAAGCTTCACTGGTTTCCTGATCACTGAAGTATTTCTTGTCAGTACAGGCCTACACCCATATACAGTGTCAGTCAAGGAACATCTGTCTGCTTAGAGCCATTATATATTCCAGGAAAATGCACCTTGGATTCTGCACCAACACTGATGCACAGCAAAGCCAGGCAACCCACTGCATGCCACAGGAGTGAGTGAAAAATGAAGAGAATTGCTTGCCAATGAAAAAGAGTTACACATTTTTAAATCTTCTTACTTCGAAATGAGCCATAGAATAGGTCACATAATACATAATGGCAAAATAAATATATTATGAACAATTTATCATTATGGAAATATGCAGATGCTTTTTGGTGGCAAGAGTCATATAACATGCAATTTTCACACACTATGTTGTTAATAATGCATAAGGATTTATCAGTACATCTGTATATAAAGAAAGAACAATATTAGAACTTGTTCTTTCACTGCAATCAAATAACTTACTGTGCATTGAGCTGCTTATGGAATTGAATTACTCTTGCCCTTACTACTAACTACATTTTAATGTCAAATTGTTAAAGTAGATGGACATCAAGTCACTGCAGTATCTCATCATAGATCAGATCTGCCTTACTGTTGTACCACTAAGCCAGATCCATGCTCTTTCCTGTGTCTGCCAACACTGAATGAAGAGAAAAGAAGCAGCACTACCTTGTCCTAGTTTGTACCATGTACCTGGAAGAAAACTCTCTAAAATTGTCCCTGCCTGTGAGGCTTGTTTCACACATAGAAGGCAGAGCTCAATCCTACTTAACTGGGGAATTTTCAAAAGAGAAATTGAGTTATAGTCAAGCACTCTGAGTAGCTTGTCTAATGAATGATGTAAGACAGCAAGACAGCAAAGAAGTATGGGACAATGTGCTACGAAATCAAAAGTTATCAACCATACTCAGAACCCACTCCCCTCCATATGCCTCAAGCATACCCTTTGTGGATAGAGCTGGAGCAGTTCAAGACCAGAGAGCCCTTTTCCCCACCAGTGTTTTTTATCACCAACAAATTTATCTTCCCTCTGCAAACACATAGTAGGGCCATCAGTAGCAAATAAATCTGTAAGAAAGTACAGGGCAGTACAACTCTCTGACTGCTTGGCATGCAAAATACCTGAAAACTTCACTTTATGTTGATTAGAAAATCAACAGACACAGGAGACAAACAATGTCAAGAAAGCCTGATTGGGCCTAGACAACAGCAATACATTTTCCTATTCTATCAAGGGAAAACAGAATTTGTATTTGTGCCAAACAATGCAGGGAGGTTTTGGATCTTGCCAATTCCATTTAATTTAGAAAGCAAATATCTTCACACAGTTAATTGGAAGACCATTGATCAAGAGAGATTCATAAATCAGCAGCCAGGTAAAAGGAAAGCCCAATGGTAAATGGCCACATGTTAGATAGATATTAGAGCATGAATTGCATTCATTATTGTCTTTATTGTTACCATAAAGAAAAGGAACTTAGAAAATCCATCTGTTGCCACAGATGGAAGCCCCTGACATGAAGCTCCAGAGAGTCAGGAGCCCACACTCACCCTTGATGAAAAGAGACAATTGCTGCCCCTGACCTGCCAGAGCACTAAGAGGACATACACTCCTTTAAGAGGTCTTCTCCACTGGTATTCTTCTAATCTTCTAATCCCTCATTTTTCCAAAGAATTTAGGCAATAATTTTGATATCCCCAAAACTCCACTTCCCAGTCACAAATATGCCTTCTTAAAAAAAAAAAAAAAAAAAAGAAATCACATACTCTGGGAGGGGGGCTACTATCAGGGTACTCTGAGGATAGCTAATGCTGTCTTACTTCTTACATATATTTTTTTATGTACAGGAAATCACTCCTCATTAAATCTTTTCTCCCCCTTTCTACCCTATCCCACTTCAAAAGAATGTCTTGTAGAACAGTCTCAGAGAATGCAAAGAGGAAGCCTCACCCTTTGAGACTATGCAGAACTGTGATTATTTCCATCAGATATCACCTTTCCTTGCATTTTTCTGAAGGAAGCACCAGATCTTTGAACCCAACCTTTTCTGCTGTCAGACAGGGCCAGGATTATGCACAGCAAAGAAACAAAGAGGAAATGAATGCAAATAGTATGTACAACAAAAAGGGAAAGCAGCACACAAAAGCCAATGACTGATTAAGTTGCATTCTTTTCTCACAGAGGCTCCTAATTAGCTTACTAATACTATTCTCACCTATTTAACAATTTAATGGTCTCCTGTCACATAAAAAGTAAGCACCATCTTTTATACCCTCTTCACCTGGGGAAGTTCACCTGGGAGAAGCTAATCCCCTCTCACTTCTAGATCTGTCAATTGGATTTCCCTCTCCCCTGGGAAGGGAGGGCACACACTGTCCTGGTGTCAGTAGCAAACTATCTGGGTAGTCAGTAGCTCCCTCAGCATTTAGCTGTGCTTCCAGATGTTACCTCTACACCTGGTTTCCAGGTCAGCATTCACATCTGGTTGACCCCTTAGTCTGAGCCCCACTGACTAGCATGGCAAACTGATCATTTAATGGCCAAAAGTGTAGTGGTCTTAACTCAAGGATGGGATTACTTCTGATCCATGAACTCATCTCCCATGGTTCAAAGAGTTCATGGAAGAGCACCTTCCTGATGTGGGTGCAGCATTTACCTGAAAAGAATAAGGAGAATCATGGCAGGTGGGCTAGAACTGAAGGCGGGATAAAGAGAAGAATTTCACATGAATTACCAGGAAAGATCATGCACACTCTCTGTCTAGTTCACTGTTTGCCACTCTCGCACAGCAACATGCCACAGAGTTCACTAGGAAGTATGAGATTCTGCCACTAGGTATTGTGCAATATCTCCCCATCCCCCTCAAGCCATCCTCTTCTTAAGAAGATTGAGATTCCCTCTAAAATTATTTACCTTCCTCACCTTCAAAGAGACATCCCCAACACAATGTTCTCCTGCCTTAGATGATCCCCAGGGATTACAGGAGCTGGGGGAACAGGAACTGTTCATCTATGGCAAGTGGGAACAAGACGGTCCAAGCTTGGAGAACAGGACCTGCTGCTCCTCCTCATATTGGATAAGGATTAAAGTGCAGGAGGAGGAAAAAAGATGTTTTCTCCTAAGGAGATCAGTCATTGGAATTTATTTTTCTTCTTTTTTTCACCTTAAGTGGCTCTAGTAAACAATTTAGGTGATAGGTTTAGTGTTTCCTGTTATCTTGGCCAAGTCAGAGTAGCAGACATGTCAGAGCAGTTTCCAACACACAACCTGTGGTTCTCATGGGTCCAAAAGGAGATATGAGTATCTTGTCAGCTGTAATACAAATCCACTTAAGGCCTTCAGTTTCTCAGTTTCGGAGAGTCTAAGGCAGAATTTACTCCATGTGTGCCACACAGCTTTAAACCCTTAAAATCAGCTAACTTAATTCTAAAAGGATATTACTTGAAATCTTTCCACTTCACATCACAGTAAACACAGTAACATTCTGTCAATAGATAAAAAGCCCCTACTATCCAGGCAGCCCACAGCATAAACTATATTGTTTCAGGACAAGACAACTTTGCCAGTGCTGTGATGGAACAGGTATTTTACAACCTCAGTGCTGAACTGCAAAGTAACTTGTCTAGAGGCCAGTTTTCTGGTGTGAGTATTTACCATGAGAAATAAGATTTTTCTCCTTATGAGGCTGTTTTAAGTGTTAACACATGAGATTTAGACAATTCTTTCAAGCATTTAAGAATAACAAATGGAAGAACAACACAGTGTGCATTTTTTATGGCAGGCTGGTTCACCAGGCTGTCTAGCAACCAATTCAATGTGCACTTTAAGGGTACGTTTAGTGTGTAGCCTGGATCCCCTCCTGGGACAGAATACACACACAGGCAGTTCAGTGTTTTCACCCCATGCAGCAAAGTGGCAGATGCCTTTTTAAAAACTGCTGTTGATAATTTGGCCTTCAGAATATAGACGTAGCATAACCTTTGAAATTGCTAAAAACTTAACTGATGGGCAAGGGCTTTAAAAGCATGTTCCTAATTCAGCCTGAATGTAAACTACCATGTTCTGTTTAGACCATAAACACTACAAATATCAATAGATCTCACTGATGCATAATATCTCTTATGACCTGATCAACAACTTCAACAGACAGCACTTGATTTCAATGGGCTAAATGTCCCTAGTACATAACTATAAACAAGAATTATATGGTCCAAAAGGGTAATTTAAGCAGAACACGCATGCAGAAAGCTTCCCTTTGCAGCTTTTCTGAGGACACTGATACAAAAAAAAGAAACAAGGTGGGTTTGACTATTGGTGATGGAACGCTGTTGTCTCTACTGCTATAGCTCTCAAATTTAGCTAATTAAGACATATTTTACCAGAATAAAATATTTGTAATGTCAGGGTGTCCCTAACAAGAAGCTATGTCAGTTAAAAAGGCTCACAAAATGCATTCCAGCATTCTTCAAATATATTCAAATTACTTCCCTAATTAATATAAACAATTGAAGTTTCTGAGACTGATGTCATTGGGAAAAAAAAACCTTTTTGTTTTCCGATCATATAAAATGATGGCAGTTTTCTTTTCTGTAGAGATTCTGAGCACTAGTTAGCTTAATTTGAGAAACATGAAAGTAATTTCTGCCAAGAAGTTTATTCTATTTGCTTTGGCTCCACTGGTCTTTCTAACACCGAACAGTATGTGCCTAGATGAACCACTGAAGTTCAGTTTGCAAAGCAGAGAAGACAATGATAAATATTTTGAGGTAAGATATATATATGTATTACTATCTACTACTGTTACTGGGGGAATTACTATCTACTGGGACTATTACTGGGGGAACTGTGGGTCAGATCCTGGGCACTCTGAATTTTTTGGCAAAGCCTCTTCTAGTCCCAGTGCACAGTATTCAGCATCACAGCACTATGAAAAAAGCTTGTTGAAAGAATTTTCAGGAAATTTATACGCACAGACACACACACATTGTGCAAATCAATTCATGTTTCAATTTTCTTGCAATACCTCCTTGTGATTAGGTTGAGACTTCTTCTGAAATGTTTCTTACTTACACAGTGGGGCCTCAGTTAGCATTCCTGTCAGGCATTTTACACATATAATATAACAGATACATTATTAATCCAAAATTAATAAAGGCATACTTGTAATACTCAAAGAATAATTATAAACAGAGAACATTTTAAATCTAATACTGTTAATGGTCTTAAAATTCTACTCTGGAAATTGACTATAAAATAGCTTTACAGGGTTGCACATTTATTATGTCTCAATAGATGCCAAATTAAATTTGCACAGTTCATCTGTATTATTTTTCTTGTCTGCCCTACAAATACTCCCTGGGAAACGTGTGCCAACCTCTCTTTTTGACTTATTATCATTGGTGTAATAATGATCCTTCAAACCAAAATGCAATGTCAGTTATGCCAGCAAAATCCTCTGGTCTTCATCCCATTGTCTTTTATATACTTTGGAAGGGGTGTGCAGGGGCAAGCAGAGAGATTGTTTATTTAATGCTTTAATCCTGGAATACGAACTAGAATGGTTCATACTCCTTCTCTCCCAGTAGCTGGAGAAGTTACTGAGAAAGTCACCAAACCCACATTCCATGCATTTCCCTGGCTGTTAGCCTGGCAGGGTATTGGGTAAAAAGCCTCTGCCCAATGCATCAGGAGAAATGAGCTACACCTTCAGGTAGCTTGGCCTATCCTCCTGCTCACCCAGACCAGAAGAGTAAGAGGTTGGGTCTGTGTCAAGCCACTGATCATACTCAGCATCTTCCCCTCCAGCCAACTTCAGACAGTGATAATAGCAAATGCAGCCTGACACTGACTCCTGCCCACAGTTAACTGATGGCATGGGTACCAGTACCTATGCCCAGAAATATTTCCAATTGACAGCATTTGAACAGTAGTGGATACCGTAATGGAGGTGTGCTCTTGTGGTCAATGTACTGAAAATGTAAGGATAATATCTGCATATGAAGTAATCCATAGGAATTAGCTCACATTATAATGCAGTTCAGCAAATATAGCTAAAAAGCATTAGATATCAAAAAAAAAAAAAAAGTGTTACTCTGCAGCTTTCTAAGTAGGTATGGAAATAAAAAACTGAACACCTTGTGTGACTGGCAGCTGTAATAATGCCCTATTAAATGACAGTAACTTTTCCTTTCCTTTCCTTTCCTTTCCTTTCCTTTCCTTTCCTTTCCTTTCCTTTCCTTTCCTTTCCTTTCCTTTCCTTTCCTTTCCTTTCCTTTCCTTTCCTCTCCTCTCCTCTCCTCTCCTCTCCTCTCCTCTCCTCTCCTCTCCTCTCCTCTCTTCTCCTTTCCTTTCCTTTCCTTTCCTTTCCTTTCCTTTCCTTTCCTTTCCTTTCCTTTCCTTTCCTTTCCTTTCCTTTCCTTTCCTTTCCTTTCCTTTCCTTTCCTTTCCTTTCCTTTCCTTTCCTTTCCTTTCCTTTCCTTTCCTTTCCTTTCCTTCTTTTCAGATTAAAGACAATACCTTGGAAGAAAAGCAGAGGAGTCTCAATTTTGAAGAAATGAGAGACTGGGGATCAAAAAATATAATTAAAATGAGCCCTCCGGCAGCAAACAGGATGCCAAATTCAGTTACTAATTTACCTCTTAGGTTTGGAAGAAATTATCCAGAAGAAAGAAGCATTAAGCCAGTGGCTAATTTGCCTCTGAGATTTGGGAGAGCTTCTGGAGAGAATATACTTAGGTGTGCTCCAAAGGTATCACAGAGGCTTGGGAGATATCCACTTTTTAAAAGTTCCAATCAATCACACTTAAAATTGCTGCAGAGATTTGGGAAGTCACTGCCTGGCAGCCTGTCTCAAGATGTTCAGGAGTCTGAACCAGGTAATATGACACAAGTGTTCAAACCATATATTAAAATGCATATTAAGTCATAGGTTAGTGATGATCAAATACAACTAGACTTCCTCAATAGATATTCCATAAGCATTTAAACATGTGTCCAAAAGAAAGATTTGCTGTTCATCAAATCAGAAAATCTCATCAGAAGAAATAGTAGAGAATCTAACATGAAATATTTTCTAATGAAACGATGCCAAATAGCCAAAGCTAAAAATGTTCCTATGACAAGACTAGGTTTGATAGCACTTTATTAGATTGGATTTAATTTTGGAAAGTTTAAAGTTTTGGTGAAAAAGGTTCAGAATCATTAAAATATCCTGTTTCAGCACTCTAAAGTGATCAAAAAAAATTACCCAAGAATTAACTCTTCCGTTTTCTACATTTATGCAAATTAGGGAAAAGAAAGAAAAAAAAAATTTTAAAAAATTGAATTAAAAGTTGAATTGCAACATTTTGAAAATAATGGGCTTTTTGTCATCCAAACTTTTTTTTTTTTTTTTTCAGATTGCCTTACTGAGACAATGTATGAGCTTTTGATTTTTCATTCCAAGCTAAGATTTTTTTTTAAACTCAGAAATTTTTCAGGATAGGTAGAATAATTTAAACCAGTTCTTGAATAACCATCCTTATTATATGTATCTTCTTATCATATTATATCTTCTCATATCTGTTGTTTTATCTGTCCATTCTGTATTGGAATCCAGTTACAGTTGTCTAGCCCTGACTTGCAACTGACATATGTGTAAAGTATTTTATTTGTCTGATATTTTTAGGGATATGAATTCTAACATTTATTTTAATACTGGAATGAAATAATGAAGACAGAATCTGAGACTTAGAAAAGCTGCAATGTGTTTTCAAAACTAAAGGCCGTGGAAAGGAAACACAGAAGAACTGAAATGCAAGCCTGTCTTCATGTTAGGAATAATGTATTTATTCTGTACAAAGTCTTGATATGTAAGGCAATGATAATTTTAATGACTTATAGTAGTTTACTTCAATGGCAGTGTACTATAAACTCTGTTTGCTTCTGTGCCACTTATGTCTTGCTGGTGGTGAAACCTAATTTCAGAATGGCTGTATAACTGAAATAATTTTAATCAAAATTAAAAGAAGCATAGTGTGAATAAAGATGCATAGCACAAATAAAACAAAGACTGCAAAGTGATAACAGAGGCACTATCAAAACCATCAGTAGTGTTTGTGTCACATGCAGCTAAAGAAAATCAAGTAAAATGTAGAGAAAACACATTTACATTGTTTATGAATCATATTACATATAAATCTGAAGTTTGACTTGCCACAAAAATAAAACCAAGCTCCTTGGACCCCCACAGAGGAATAACATCTAATGAAAGTCATATCCTGACACAATTCTCTTGTGTTCTATATATGATAAAATACACTCCCTCATGTCCAGTAAGATCTGCCCTGCGGGTATCCTGATTCCTCTGTTAATGTGAATGACATTACAGCCACCGGATACACACCCAGAAAGGCTACACACCCATTATAAGCCCATATTTCCATTTGATATTTCTCATGAAAAACATTTCCTTCTAAGTGGGTATCGTGTGTTTAGGCTACCTCCAAAACTGAGTTTTCAGTAAGCATTGAAGAGAAGCTGAATTCATGCCTTCTGGAGGGATGGCAACTCTGGGGCACTACAGGCTCTAAGGGATTCTTTCTTGCATGGTGGGAATCCCCAAGAAGAGGCACCCTATGTACACACACTATACAGCCACAGTAACTGATAACAAACAAGAAAGCAGCACATTTACGGTCTCTACATACAGAGATGACTGCCATAAACATAAAAATGGATTAATTCTCTTCTCACTCTCAGACTAACCAGTTCTCTTGAAGACCTCCCACCTAAACACAGATAAACACATCCCTCCAGTAGCTGTTCTGAATGTGTGGTCCCCCCCAGCAGCTGGCTCTCAGACCCTTGGTCCCTCCTTTGTCCCAACCTATCATCCCTCTGGTCACTGGCTCCTACACATTTTCTTCTGCTCACCAGCTTTAAATTCATATTAGAATCACACACATAAATGGGTCCCTTCATCAACAGCTATTAGATACTCAGTTCAGTAGCTGGCATCCAGACAACCTGCCCTCACAGTTGCTAGCTCCCAGACATGCAGGTTCTTTCAAGCCTTGGTCTCTATCTTCAGTTGTGGGCACTCAGATCATTCATTCTAGTCACCAGGTAGCATAGCTTGAAATTTGCTAGCACACATGTGCACACAGAATAAAGAGCACACTTTCATAGGAAAACATTCAGTTATTGAGTTTAACAAGAAGAAAAGACACACTGTGATGATTAGGCACATGATCATCATGCATGACATGATGATCAAAGGCACATGATCAAAGCATGACAAAAATAATGGCAGCAGCTTGGCTGCATGCAGCTGACCTCTTTCATCCCCCTGCTTCTCCATTTTCCCATGCTTGTTCTTCCCCTTCTTGATCCCTCCCTTTGGCTGTCTTTGGCTTTCTCCTAAACATCCCAAAATAAGCTTAGCATTTTCCCACATCTGTTAAAACATCCCTTAGTAGTTTTATGTGATACCGCAAGCCCTCTCAAATATCTCATTCCCATCCCAAGTTTCCCATGAGATCCATGATAACCAGTCAGAGAGCTTTGGCTGAACCTCCTCAAGGGTTTGAGTGGTTCCTTTAACACCCCATCAAACAGTGATCCAAGAGTTCTGTGCTTTGTAACTGTCTTGTTATCTCCTCTTCTTTGGGGTTTGGGTATCTGAATGTTTAATTTATTACTTCTCCTGTCTCTTGTCTTGCTCTTTCATGCTAAATAATCAGTAATCAGATATCCTCACATTGCACATCTTTAGAGGCAGCTGGAAAAAAAACCTAATCAAATTGATCCTTCTTATCAGATAAAATCATAGATGAGACAGAGCCTGAGTTGCTGTTCCTCTCCAGAGTTAATGAGGCTACTTGAAACACAACGTTATACAGTCCATGGCTGGTGAATGTAATTCAATCCAAAATATTGATACCACAGTCCTGAGAATATCTAGTCTTTCTGATCACTCAGACTTGAAATATCAAAGAGATAGGGACATCTAAACAGATTAGAGACAATGAGATTGTACCTTTTGAAAGCAAGAGTCCCATACCAATCTTTGGGCTTCTGTCTGAGTCGCAGAAAATACTTTACCTAACAAGTTCTGGTAAAAGACCATTTCACAACATAACACTTGGGTACTGTAGCAAAGGCTATGCTAAAGGACACTGGTCAACAAATTGTTGAGGAGTTGTTACAGTCCAAGGTAGCATTAAAATTTATTTTTGTTTTGGATCCATGAAAGTCGAAGGGTCAGGTGCAAACAGACTTTTGTTTGACAATTGACACAGGCAAAATTATAGAGCCAGGCAAAAGAGGGAGAGAGGAGAAGATATATATAGAGAGAAAGTGGAGAAAAAAAGGGTAAGACAGTGGGAAGAAAGAATGAGAGAGAGAGAGAGAAAGAGGGAGAGAGAAAGAGTCATCACCAGGGGCCCAGCTGCCCAGCGAGTTTCTTCAAGATGGCGCTGATCCTGGACAGGGTCCGATGCGAGATGGCGGTGGGTCAAGAGGTGACAAAAGAGCCACAGCATGGACAGCCATATATACCTCTGAGCTCCTTTTGTTCCAGAAGGAACAGAAGCCAGGGTCATCGGCATCAGAGCCATTGCAAACAGGTTTGCCTGGAGGGGGGCTTCCAGCACACAGCTCTTACTTCTTTCCAGGCATTACTCCCGCTCCATCCCAGCCCCCTCAGCCAGGTACATCAGCATCAGTACAATCAAAGTGGCTTCCTTCACCCTGGCCAGGGTAATCATGCCTGGAGGGACGCCCCAGCACTGCAGGCCCTCAGAAAAGGGGAATAGTCTCCACCCAGTTGCTAGTTCTTAGTTCTTATCTCTTTCCGGGTGTAACTCCCTGCTCAGCTCTGGCCAGGCCAGAGCCTCCAGCCTAGCCAGGGCTATTCACTTTAAAATTGCTCTTTTGAGACAATTTCAAACCAGTGAGATCAGACTCTCACAGGAGTAAAGTCCAAGACCCAGCCTATGAAGTAGAAGTCTGCCAGCCACCAGAACAGGATGTCATTCTTCTTTTAGTCAGCAAAATTGTGGGATCTTTATGTGATTTAGAGTCAAACTAACAACAGTAGGAAATCCCCTGGACTTTGAGTTGTCTTCTGGTCCTGCAAACCTCACTACACATCATATGAACCAAGAGCAAACAAGATTTGTGAGAATCCCTGAGCAGCAATAGAAGCTGCTTTTTTCAAGCTCGTATCACCTAGCAACAGGGGAAGGGTACACATCAGCTGGCATTAATGATAGCTGCTTTGGGAGGAAATCAGAAGTCCAAACATTGGCCGACAAGCAAGTAAAATTTGGTTGCCCTCGTATAGCGAGCTCCACAGCACAATTATTGATGGCTATTGATTTATTTTCCTTCAGCAGAGGAAGAGGTAGGTAAAAAGTACATAGAGGAGGAATTGTGCTATGCTGTGCAAAATTTCTGTTTGGCTTCAGAGCATGTGAGCCAAGAAAACAATCACTAGATAGTGCAAGGGGAGAAGGGGCACAACAGGCAACATACATTGCTACAGCTATTACTCACCAGATTATTTATTATCCATACCTAGATATTATTCATGAATTGGGAAAAAGCAAGGAAAGGACTCGAGTAAATCAAGTGACAGAGTATCGAGGCTTAGCTGTATGAATTCTAGCAGGGTTCAGGAGCTCCCAGCTTTACTTGCCATACACATAATATTTATGTCTGTTATTAAAGCCTCCATGCAAAGATGACACCAGGTTTTAGATTCTGACCTTAGCTTATAGAGGACAGATGGCAATCAACTGATTAATTTATAAGTCTGCCAGTCTTTGATTCACTTTGATGGCTTTCGCAACAGCCTTTTGCATTTTCTTCAAAAGATGACAACTAGGCTAGCCTTGTCATCACAGACTACTAGAATTTCCAAACCCTAAAGAAGACATTTAAAAAATTATCCCCTATTGAGGAGTACCCGTTAGCAGGAATTGGAAATGTTTTTATTAATGACATCCACAAATGCACCCATCTAGCACAGATGGATGGACACCCATGGATATCCAACTCACACTTGTGCCACTCTCCTGATGGCATAAGGTGTAGAAATGCTTCAGCCAGTGCCACTCAGATCTTCTGTAGCACAGAATATGGACGAGAAAAATCTGCACTATTGGAAAGGAAAAAAGTTATACATCTGTGTATTTCATCTCAAAGAATTGTGGATGGTGTAAAACTTTTTTTTTTTTTTATACCTATGCATGTGGATCCTATGAAGTGATTAGCCAGACATTTGGAACTATGTCCAACTAAAATTTTTGGGAAAACCATAAAAAATTAGGTTTCTCTTACAAATGTCATTCCAATTATCCACTTGGAGCCCTAGAGAAGAAGAAATGGTGGAAGAAATATTTCTATATAGGCTTTCAAAAAACTCAGATATATTATTAGACTACCACTGTATTTTTATTATAAGAAAATTACATTATTATAATAATTTCCTAAGACCAGAAGGTAGTAGATGCTATTTAAGTTTATTATATCCCTTTATGAACACCCACCAACCTATTTGATGGTGCACAAAGTAAAAGGAAAACCAGAAGGTTGTTTCAATTGTTTGCAAGTCTTAACAAAGGAGTCAGGTGATTCAGGCAGAGATACATCAGAAAAACCTTGAAAATTCTTTTTGCTACATGCAGTTAGGTAGAAGCCTTTAACTGTTCCTGTTTTCTGGAACTTGCTGACCCCTTATCTCTTTCCCTCTATTCTGTCACACTTATGACATCTGTTCTGGTTTTAAAGCTTTTGCACTTATTACATTTGTCTTATTACTGATGCTCATAACAATTTACTTCCACTACAGTTACCATGTTCATTGTTTTTTTTTATAACACCCAGCTACTTTGCCCTTGCAATACATTAAAAATTATAGGCAAAAGGGAGAAAATAAACAGAAATCGGTTTATGGTTCATCAAATTAAGATGAAAGCAAAGCATTCATCAGAAACTTCCCTCTTCCTTTCTTTCAGAATTCCTGCCATTCAGATGGACCCAGAAGGTTGATCTTACATATGTAGCTCAAGGCAGCCATAACCAATTAAGTAATACTTTTAATCCTTTAAATTCCAGCATCACATTCTACTTATTGCAAAACATTTATCCTCCTTTCTCCTCACATACATTTGATACTTCAGCCATAATGAAACATATTGTTAATATTAGGAACAGAAGCTAAACTTCCCACACTGCATACCATTAGCCCAGATGCACAGCCATGCACAATGCACATATATTGTAAGGCAAATTAAGTCATCATATCTGTCTTTGCAAATACTATTTTTGTGTTTATAGTGGTAACAGGGGATAGATGGGCAGTGGTCCAAAAGCAGAGGCAACTATTAGGCATTTTCTGACTCAGAACTCAGCTTGGGTTTTGAGTTACTAAAGCCACCCCTCCTAACATAAAAGAAATTATTTTGAAACACTGAAACTTGAAGTTACCTTATATTTCTGAGGAGCCCTATACTAAATTTTTTAGTTGAAAACAAACACATTTACCATTTGTGGAGATGCTGAACATAGCCAGTAAGGTCTGATGAGCTCCATGTGCTGCTCATTCCCATTTGCATGAATTAGTGAAGGAAAGGCACTTTTAAAAATCTGCTGCATCTCTTATCTGCTCAACTCTCCATCTTGGGGTAATGAAAGTGTTTACAATTAACTGTAGCATATGAGATATATGGAGATTTTTAAAAATTTTTTTTTAAGGATGCAGACAAACTTTCTTTGAATGCTGCTGTTGAAAAGAGAGGCTTGGGAAAAAAGAGAAGTATATGGGTACTGAACTTGTCTTTGAGTGTAGTTACATTTTTGACAAAGTACCTACTTGCCCTTAGAGACCACCATCAATTCTGACAACTTCAAGTTGCCTTTCCCTCTAGAGGCATTTCAAATTAAATGGTTCAGCCTAATTCAGGAGCTATCTGGGGGGTTTTGCAGCTATGAAAGAAAAGTCAAAAGTTTAATTTAGATGCCTGTGAAGAAATTAAATACTAGTGAAGGCACACAGGAGTACCTTCAGTGTAATTATACTGGGATCACATACAGCTTATGGAATCTTGAAAGAAGTGTGAAAGCAAGTAATTCTGAATTGCTCTTGAACAAGAAGTGTCAGTCTCGTGTGGAAAGAACAGGAGAGGGGAAAAGAGCAGACCATCTTCAGGAGGTACATCCTGTCCCAGCTCAGCCACCACCATATGCTTCCTGAAGTTCTAAATTTTAAGACTTTTTCTAACAAATGTATTCTTATGAAGTCATGAATCCCCAGCGGTGGCCTGGAGGATTGCAGAGCCCACCCCCATTTCAAATAAAGTTATACCTCTCACATGTATAACTACTGATAAATTCCTTCTGGGTCTTATTTCTCTCTCCTGCTAAGTGCAGATAGTGCACAGTTTGGCTTTGCCACAACAGCAGCACAGGCTGTGCCTGTCCAGTGGTGATTTTCCTAGTTATCCCAGAAATCACAAAGAGGAGGATATTATAACTTGGGATGACTAAACAGGGTAGATAGGACAAAATTTGCAGCTGATGTATAAAGTAATGACATTTTCCCTCATTTTCCAACATACAACAAAATATTCTCATTAGTTAGCAATATCTTGACAGTGAATAATCATCTTTTGTATGATACTGTCCTCTTAAATCACGATTGAATTATATAATCTCACACTATTATATAGTCTCACACTGAATTATATAGTCTGCTACAAAATTTCTTGTTGAGATCCTTTCCAGCAAACAAGAGGTCACTGTGCAAGCATGCATACCTATTGTCAGAAAATGTGACAAGCAGCAGCCTTAGCTGAAACAATACAACCCTTTATAAACCTATATTTGACAGCATTATTCATTCAAGGGATAGATGTTAACCCTTAAACTGTGTAGGATTTTTGTAAAACATCAACTGGCCTGATCCTGCCATGTGTCTTGGATAAACCTGAAGTAACTCCACTGGAACTGATGCATTTATTGATTGATTGATATGACATAGAAACTATATAACTTATAAGTAAATTAAAGAATCACGGAAGGTGTGAAGAAGCTGCTGCATGCAATCATGCAACAATTTTCATGTGAAAAGGCCAAAGTGAAAGAGGCCCCTGAACTAAAATACCTTAGTGGCTAGAAAACTAATGAACCTTACCTGTTACTTCTAACATGCAAGTCACATCTTCATATTCTGGGCTACAAGGTAAAACTAAGAAAATTTTATGTAATTCATTTGACAGTCTAAATAGTCAGCTGCTGTACTCATATGACTGTTATACATACATAAAATGTATACAGGAAAACTGGTTCATAGACAGAAAATTTTAGATTTGTTCTTTAAAAGCAAGATATTTGGGATAATCAAAATGCTAGGTTCTGAAAGCCCGTCATTGCAAAATTGCAAACCTGCTCTGTGGCCACGAGAGGGCAGAAAGAACATTTCTTGTAAAGCTTGATTTCGGGAGAACCATGGAACTCCTGACAGGACCTGGGCTGTAAATCTCCTTAAGAGTCTGCTGGTGGAATTAGGAAACTGCAAACTACACAGCTTTACAAAAGCTATGTCATGGATTTTCAATGTTAACAAAATATGATGATACCCGACTTACCATCTTCAAATAACTCTTCCTAGAACAAGTAAATTAAGCAAAAAATAATATCAGGGTGGCATTTGACATAAACCCTAAAAAGAGCATTTCTTGAAGTGAGCATTAAGCTATCAGTGCTCTCTAGCCTTTGCCTTTTAGCAGCAGCTTAAGGATAAGAACATGTACCATTTCTCACTTCAGTAAACAGCTTGATTTGGCTCTTTTTCAGTCTGAATGCATGGGTAGTTCTCACAGCAACGTGGCTGTCAAAATCACTGAGAAGTCCAGAGAATTAAATCTCAGTCCTCTTCACTGAAATTCTCACATCCCTCTATTTTCTCCACCACAGTTAGGGGGGAAATATGAACTAGAGGAATTACTTTTCTTCCTATTTATTTGAGCTGGCCTCATCTTTTGTCAGCCTAGTGCCCTGTAGGTAATAGAAGCACACTTTTAATCAGTTAGAAATTACCTATTTTCTGTTTCCACTGGCTGTGACACATTACCCCACCTGAAGTATATTCACTTTCAGCATGGAGGTGCTACTGACTCTGCAAATCTCCATCTTTTGTGCATGAATTAACAGGGAGGTTAAAACAGCTCTAACCTGAGATCATACACCCATCAGAGCCAGACAGAAATGTCTATTTTATCTGTCTGATGTGGGGCAGAGTGCATCCCCAGCAAATTTGCTGATGATAGAAAAACAGCAGAACTGGATGATACACCTGAGGGCCACAATGACACTCTAAGGGACCTTAGCAGGCTGGAGAAACTGACAGGAACCTCATGCAGTTCAACAAAGGGAAGTGCAAAGTCTTGCACGTGGAAAGAAACAACTCCAGGCACCAGTTCATGCTGGGGGCTGACTGGCTGGAAAGCAGCTTTGCAGAAAAGGACCTAAGGGTCCTGTGGTGGACACCAAGTTGGACATGAGCCAGCTGTGTGTCCTTCCTGCAAAGAATAACAGTACCCTGCACTGCATGAGGAGGTCTACTGGCAATAGGCAGTGGGGAGTGATCCTTCCCCTGTACTCAGCACTGGTAAGGCCACACCTGGAGTACTGTATCCAGTTCTGGGCTCTCAAGTACAAGGGAAAGATGGAGCTACTGGAGGGAGTCCAGTGAAAGGCCACTATGATGACAAAGGTCTGGACCATCTCTCATTTGAGGAAAGACTAAGAGAGCTGAGACTGTTCAGCCTAGAGAAGAAAAGGCTCAGAGGAGATTTTGTCAATGTGTACAAATATCTGAAAGGAGGGTGCAAAGCAGATGGATCAGAGCTCTTCTCAGTGGTGGTCAGTGACAGGACCAGAGGCAATGGGCACCAATTGCAACATAGGAAGGTCCCTCTGAACATAAGGAAGCACTTTTGACTCCGAGAGCGACTGAGCACTGGCTCAGGTTCCTCAGAGAGGCTGTGAAGTCTCCCTCCTTAGAGACATTGTCCTAGGCAGCCTGTGCTAGGTGGCTCTTCATGAGCAGAGGACTTAGACCAGAGGTCTCTTCCAGCCTCAACCATTCTGTGATTCCATGATTTTGTGATATCCATCTTTCCCGGACCCTTTTTTCACATCAGCTCAGAGCAGCCAAAGTATCCTGGTAAGAGAGTAAGTATACAGTGAGGTATCAGGGATCTTACTCCTCCCAATTAGTTGTTTCTCAAAGAAAGTCATTAATCTGGAGATACAGGTAGCAGAGATACAACCAACTTAGATACTACTAGATATACATGTGGGTGACCTCTTTTGTCTGAAGATTTAGAGGGTAGAAGAGATGTGCAAAGCCTTTTTCTTCCAGTCAGCACATTCTCTGTAATACCAACTAAGACAGGACATTCTCATGGTATCTTAAAACCACAACTTGAAATCTTCCATAGTATTTTTTGTAAGGAAGTAACAGAATTTTTCAACAGCTGAGTAATTAAATGAAATGAAAAAGATTCCACTGAGCCTTTCCATCCATTCTAGACTAAGATGAAAAAGAAACATTGAAAATATTTTTTTTTTTCATAATATTAAACTTGTGAACTCTGGGAATTCCTGATACAACTGTATCACTTGTACATGGCACAAACATTAAAGTGTAGTTCACTTCAATGTGAGGGCCAAACCATCCATTTTAAAAACAAACTGGTAGTCCAAAATTGTAATAAACCGATTACCAGCTCTACTGGATAATAATAACATAACAGTGCATTTAATAGGTATTCAGAAAAGCTATTTATGTATTATCACTTGCCAAACGACTTGCTTCTATTTTTCACACCACTTTTCCAAGAAAAGTAGGACCTCCTGCTAATTTGCCCTATGTGGTGAAAGAAACAAAAGAACAAAAACACTCTTTTCAAACACATCCATTTATTTTTGTGACAATTCAACTCAAACAAAAAACACGTGGAAAGAAAATAAAAGGCCAGCAGAAGAAAATAAAGCAGATCAAAATCTATTGGATATGTGGCTAAGTACAATTTTTTTCAAAGGAAGGTGTGAAAATCCCACTCAAGACCTAAGCAAGGATATTAATATTTCTGAGAATGGGAAGAAGGAGTGGCAATTCATCGAAGTCCTGCTGCTGTGCTGCCTCCCTTATTTGCAATGTTCTAGGATCAGCCAGTTTGTCAAGAACCGAACTGACACACAGAGGACTTCACTCAATTCTTCCCAAACAAATTTTTTGTAATGAACTGGGCCTTGATTTGGCTCATGACTATGTTTATAGCTTTATTCAGGAGAACTAAAACAGCACATCACCTAGCAGTGTCTTGGATCCCAGCTCTCAAGTTTATTTTAACATCTTCCCTCCTCACTCACTGAGTAACCATCTGCTGACAGAACCAGCTGTCTCATTCTGTGTATCACCCTGAAATATCCCAAACATCCTCTCACTGTAATTTCAAATGCTATCAGAACACAGGACAAAGCACACTTAAAGTGTGCTGCACTGAACAAGAAGGTAGGCTTAGTTCATAGTTCTGTTCTACAGTTTCCTGTGTACATTTTCCACTGAAGACAGAAAATAAAGCTTGGAATGAGAAGGGCTACTCCCAATATATTGTCTCCTGTTTCAGAATAATATCTCTCTGGTGTCTGGTAAACACAACATGTGACAGGTTGTTACATTTAGAAATTAATTTGTACTTAGGTATAATTCCACAGAACATTAATGTATCATTTCTACACCTTCCTGCTTTCTCCCACTGGAAGCTTTTTCTCATCAAGCACCTCATACTAAGATAATTCATTCTCTTAGCCAAGAACTAAGGAAAGTTCTGGGACTGAAATGTGTTCCCTGCTTTAGAGGGACATCATCCTGGAAACCTGTGATTTGATTTGTGGGTGGATAAGTAAGGACTTGGGACTTTGGTCCTGCCAGTACCTGGCTCCACCTCACTTCATCATTTTTCTTCTACTGTTATCTTCCCCTGTCTATTGCCAGCCTTCTAGCCTGAGTGGCCTCACTGATCTACAAATTCTTAAGGACACCTTGACCCTTGGTCTGGATCCTGCTGTTAAAGTAGGTGCCAAGGGCTGGGAATTTTTCACGATGAGACCAATCAGCCACTGGAATAATCTCTCCAGGGAAGTGGTGGATTCCCCAACACTGGACACTTCTAAGACTCAGCTGGACAGGGTGCTGGGCCATCTTGTCTAGGCCATGCTTTTGACAAGAAGGGTTGGACCAGATGATCTTTGAGGTCCCTTTCAACGTGGTGTTGTATGATTTCTATGAAGCTATCCACCTGGGAATGCCATGTAACGAACATTTCTGTAGCTGAAGGCATGTTTTAGGATTTCTGTAGTGTGTTCAGACTAGTACAGCTGTAGGGACATAGGAAGTATATGTTCAGAACCCTTTTGGTGAGGAGATATGGACTGCTACCTATCAGTGGGGCTTGTGTATATATGATGGATAAGACAGGGTGTAAGTCAAAGTATATGATGGGTGTAAGTCAGGCTGTACATTGGGGATTTGGAGCTGAATGCAGTCATGTCATGCTCTGGGGCTACAAATGATGTCTGAATTGCCAGGAGACTGATGAAGTAAAATTGGCAGGACAGATCGCTGCCTCAGTGGGCACTTGCTGTCATGGAGCTGCAAAGAGAAAGTATGAACTGTGGCACCTCTCTGTATGTGCAAAAGGGAAGGGCAAAAAAACTACTGGTCACAGGCCTAGCCTGCAATTCCAGCAGCCAGAAATACATTTCCCAGAGAGGCTAATACAGCTAGACAGAGAGGAAATTCCACTAGGGTCTGTGTAGTGTGGACTCAGAACTACATTACATTACAGAACCCACAGCAGTCCCACTGGAAGGAAAGTCTGGCTTCTGTTTCTTGCCCACTTGTAGCTTGTGAATCAACAACTCTGAACATTTTTCTTTCTCCAAGCCAGTAGTACTTGAAACTGAGTCATCAGTTTAAGATTCCCAGAGTGCTCGTGAAGATACCATAGCAGACCACCCAATACTCTGGAAACTGCCAGCAGGACAGAATTAATTTGAATTTTTTTGCTTGAACATGCTACATTAAGCTTCTTTTCTTACAATACACATGGCCCAAACCCCCAGACAAGCCAGAATAACATATTTCAAATATTTTCATATTAGTTTCCTATTTTAATAAGGCAAAGCAAAATCACACCTCTTTAATCTGCCTCTTGTTTGTATTTAATTTTGTAGCCTGGCACAAATAACCAGTAGCAGTAGTAAAAGCAATCATTGTTTCCTGTCAACATGTGCCAGAATTAGGCAGAACTCATCTTTGTTTTTTTCTTAGCATACAGATGCAATTAAAAAAAAAACTTGATTATTTGGTATTTTACCCACTGATGTGTTTAAGTCCAATGAGGCACTAATTCCATTTCAAATCCTTTCTCATCTGTCTCACAAGACCTGTAAGAACAGCACTCATAAAAGCAATTTATTCTATTAGAACTATCCTATATGCATTTCCTGTTACCGAAAGTATTTTCTAATGGTTATATTTTTCTGGCAAGACAATTTTTTTTCTTGTTTTAATGAAACAAAAGGCGTAATAGTCTGTCAGTTTCCTGGGAAATATGTTGATTAGAGATAAAAAGAGGACTGATAAAATACATTATACTGTGGCTTTAGGGTGCAAAATCTCCTGAAATGATTTTCCTGAAGAATAAATAAACCATGTATATAGTATATATAATTTAGAAAAAATAAGCATATTTCACAAACCAGTCACCAACCTCTGTCATGTTAACTTTTAATCTAATCCTGTTTTGGACCTTTTCTTTTTCCCTAGATTACTGGTTGACCTAGAATTACTGAGATAAAGTTGCTCAGATGTAGATCTACATCTACATTGGCCAGCACTGCAAGACTACAAGAGAAGATCTGAGGTCCAGAAAAAAAGCATTTCAGGTGCTCTTTACTTGGGATTACCTCTACTATAAATCTAGGGATGGAAGGAAGGGTCCATTTGTGGCTGCAGTGCTCTGCTGGTATGCTCCTAGAGCACATCTTCCAGTTAATTTAATCAAGAAGGAACTCAGTTCATGTACTCCAAGACCAAGGCATTGCAAAATAGAGACCTTTGGGAGATTCATGTAAAAAGTGCACTTATGAATCAGGACAGTACCTGAAGAGGGGAGGTTTTTCCCAGTACAGCTTAATAAAAACCACCCTCCAGCTCCAAAGCAATGATCAAAGGCAGCAAAGGACTTCTTCATCTGATAGACCTCACTCCATCAGGAATCACACCTCCAGAAACCTAAAGAAACACCATAGTCTGGAGCACAGGGCAGTGAAACCCAAGGCAACTGGAAGCAGGTTGGAATATCTGGTGGTTCACCACAACCTGTGCTGTGGTAGCACTGCAGTGGCCACATCCCAGTCATCAAAGGCCCTCCTACAGGTCTGCAGCCACATCCAGGTGGTTCACTCATCAGTAAAAGATGGTAATACAGATGAGGTCTAGCTAAAGCAAGAACTGGGGACACTCAGTGATGGAAGGGTTGAAAATAAATACAGATATGGTTCCTGTTTACCAACCCACTCACCTTAACATCACTATTTTTGGTTTCATATCACAGAATCATAGAATCAGCTGGGTTGGAAGGGACCTCAGAGATCATCAAGTCCAACCTCGATCCACTACCACTACAGTTACCAGACCATGGCACTGAGTGCCACATCCAGTCTCTTTTTAAATATCTCCAGGGATGGAGAATCCACTACTTCCTGGGGCAGCCCATTCCAATGCTTGATCACCCTCCCAGTAAAGAAATTCTTTCTAATGTCCAACCTAAACCTCCCCCAGCACAACTTGAGACCGTGCCCTCTTGTCTTGCTGAGAGTTGCCTGGGAAAAGAGACCAACCCCCCCCTGGCTACCCCCTCCTTTCAGGGAGTTGTAGAGAGTGATGAGGTCTCCCCTGAGCCTCCTCTTCTCCAGGCTGAACAGCCCCAGCTCCCTCAGCCTCTCCTCATAGGTTCTGTGCTTGAGAGTTGGCTGTGCTTATCTTCTCTTGAGCGGAAAACTGCTGCCACCCAAAAGAAAAGGAAGCTTTACATTTTCTGTGAGTGTGGTATCCATCTATATGACACTGTAAACAAACCTATGAGAGGTGATCACATCTAAACACATCAAACTGCTTAATTTCTAATGACACAGATGCATGGAAATTTACTATCTCAGCCACTAGCACATCCATGTGCCCAACACAGCTTTCATTCAGTGTGAATTACAGCGACTAAACAGCAACATTTCTCACCTCTCAAATAACAAATTCTAAAATCAGTGGGAATTAGATGCTAAAGCTTCCATCTGTGCCATTGCATATATTCACTGTGCATATGCCACTTATGTATTGCTGAAGGGGCAGTGCAGGTATCTGCAGTCTGGCAGCTGAGACCCAGTTATGCTGTAGGATGTACATGCTGCATCCATCTATCACCTCATTGATCAAAACATAATTAGACTTGATTCAACCTTCATTAAACGACTGCCAATCACCACTATGGTTATTTCTCCTAGTGACATTTCATCATAATAGCATTGCCCAGAATATGGTTGGGTAACTCAGAGCCAGGAAAACAAAGCCAAGTTGTGATTGTTTAAAAGATTTCAAGTGACCATCATTGTTGCTTCCATTAAAGGACATTTTGGGGTGGTTTTTTCTTTCAGATATAAGGAGTTCAGGGAATTCCTTCACACTGCAAGCTACCCTGGGGAGCAGAAAGGCCCCATGGAGGAATTGCACTAACTTTACTGCCAGAAGACAACAGAGCACGATATGTCTTCCTGTACAAATGTTAAAGAACATCAGCCTTATGGGAGTGGTGTAGATATGGGACTAGGTAGAGTCTACCTTGGCCAAGGTAGAGTAGGCATATCCTCCTCACAGTCAAAATGTTTAAGTGAAGTGTTTTTAACAACAGCAGCAGACAACTAACAGGTTAGACAGCAATGTAGAGTGAGAGGTGATAATATTTGCATTCCAAAAGTGGGGCAACTTAAGCTCTACTCTTCTCACAATGCCTTAAATACTCATGCAGTAATATACTGGTATCCAAAAATCTCTACACAGGATTTTGTTGAAACACTTCACGTTTCAAATTTCCATATTTATTTTTTGCCCCTCATTTGATAATTATTTACTGATGGCTCTTTTCCCAAACACAGCCTAACTTACCTTAAAAATGTCACTACTGGCCTACCTTACAGTATCTACAAAAAGTGACATGAAAAGCCAGTGCTCAACTTTTTCAAAAAGAAGCTTGAGTTTTTTCTTCTTGTTAAAGAAGAGATCTGTATAGACATCAGCTGAGGGGAAGAGCTCTGGGTATGCTGTCTGAGTCAGGGCTCCTTCTCCTACCTTCTTACAACAAGAAATTTCTTCTTTATAATATATCAGGATTTGTTGCAAGATGAACCTCTCTTAGGGCACGGCACTAACAGGTCCAAACAGGTGCTCCAGCAGAAGTTCACAAATAGTGCCATGAGTCTATTGCCCTCAGGGTTGATCAGCCTGGCTCAGTGCTACTGCTCCAGGATCAGCCAACCTCTCTGCTGGCTTGCTCAGGAATGAGCTGAGCTCCTGTCTCAGGCCTCACCTTTTATTGGCCCCCTAATCCTGCTCATGTGCAGCTGGGGCCCACCCTAATCAGGCACAGGTGGGCTTAACACAAGCTCATGCCCACCACGTGGTAACTAGTGGCACCTGGTTGCCTCATTGCTTCATTTCACTACAAGGATTGGTGCCACTTCCACTGAAAGTAGTTCCAAAACTTCTTATTCATCATGATAGCACTAGTCAAAACCAAAAAAAAAAAAAAAAACCAAAACAAAACAAAAAAAACCCCAAACTAGAAGATAGATAGATAGATTAGATAGATAGATAGATAGATAGATAGATAGATAGATAGATAGATAGATAGATAGATAGATAGATAGGCATTCAGGTAGGCAGGCAAGCAGACAGACTTGCAGGAGTACCTAAAAGTAAACCATATGACTAAGCACATCACCCAGATGCTCTTGGTCTTGTTAAATGATGCTGATGGGACTTGCATCCTAGGAGTATGGCAAGGTGCTGTGACACCACAGTGATAGGAATGGTGCAAGAGTGTAAAATGAGTTTGAAACAAGGATTTTAATTACTCTTGCGTTTTTCTTTTCTGAATATTTAATCCCTTGGATTATTTTTTTCAGGCACACTAATGTAGAACCTCGGATCGATCCAAGTGAATCCCACTCTGAAGAGAAAGAGAGGCACAGAAGCAAGCCTTCCCTTTTGCACGAGATGAGAAGATGCTCTGGGAGAAGCCCAGCTTTTTAGCAAGGCCAAGTCAGATCAATAAGGCTGCTTCTAATGCCAGGAAAACCTTACTGGTTGTGACTGATTTTCCCCATTTCCTTCAATTTGGAACTCCCATTTGCTGTCACTTCTGTTGTGGTTTTGTTTGTGTTTTATTTTTGGTTTGGTTTGGTTGGTGGTTGGTTTTTTGGGGTTTGTTTGTTTGTTTGTTTGTTCCCACCCTGATGTCCCATACTAAGAGCTGCTTTGTCTTCCATCATTTAAACTCAAGCTTGGTATGTTGTTATCTTCAGATTCTTTTCAGTTAAAAGGACCATGCAGTAGAATCCTTTTGGCATCAGAAGGCAGTGAAAGAGATCCCCATAATGTAGGAATAATTTAACTCCTTACAGGTTCAAAAGTTGGAACTTCAAGGCATTCCTACTGAGCTCCTACTGAGTGTTAGGTGTGCATGGTAGGGGGCTGAAAAGGTCTTAGTATTCTCAGGAACTTTTGATTCAGGCATGGGTCCTCAGCACCTCTCAAAATCCAGCCCTGAGATTTTGAAATCCAGGGTAGATTTCCACATTGGCAGCACCTATGAGTTTTGATATTAGGAGCTGATATCAGAGAAAACAAGCCAAAAACAGAGCAATTTATTTGTATTCTTATAAGCAGATAGAGCATATTTACATTTATGAATTTGTACATTTATGCTTTCTCTTTGCACAGAGGCCTTCACACTGAACAATGCCATGATGTCACCCAGCTGAAAAAAAGTGATGTGCATATGAATGAAGAACTAAGTTTAAACTATGCATTAACCAGATTGCAAAATTAGTGAATATCATAAAACTGAATATTCATTCCACTCTGGTGGTAGTACACACAAATGATGTGAAGAACAGATATGATATGAAATGTGAAGGACCATGTTTTATAAAAAGGTATTAGCTGGTAACAAGGGACAGCAATCACAGCTGGGAAAGAAATTCAGAATATGGCATTGTGCCCCTTCAGTTTAGTGGCTCTTCAAGAAGAATCTCTGGGTTTTCTTCACAGGTTGTCCATATTTATCAGCTTGTAGTACTCAAAAATAATAGCCTTTCTACTTGTTAGAATCCAGAATAAACGAAAATAACTGAAGTAACCATGACACCATATGTATTTAATTACTTTTTTCCTGGTGTATATATAACATATATATGTCTATGTATTTTTGGAGGGGGCTTGGCAAGGATTATTTTCCTCACTGCTGCCGTTCACGAGGTATGAGATTGAGTGAATTTGGATGCTGTTGGAGTTCTGCAATCCAACGTCTTGCCACTTGATGGCACCAGCAAAATGCTTACATTTGAGCAAACTGCCGAGATTTTAGATTACGGTAATTTAAAGTGTAAACACAAATTCTTCACAGCAAGAAACGAACAAGTTACACCTCATACTATAGTTGATAACCAGAGCATATTATAAACTCGAGAATAATTCTGCGACCATTTCTCAGTTACCATTATAAGGTTGTGAGGTGCGTTGTTTTAATCTAACACTCTCCCTTTAGTCTCCCAGCATACAAAATACCCACTTCCCCCTTTTTATAAACTCAGACACCCTGGGAAGGCAGGAGAAGTAATTGTAAACAGGCCACAGAAGCTACAAAGGAGAACCTGCAACCCTGTTTTTTGTAAACCACTGCTTTTTGCAGGTTTCTCTCTTTATTACATCAATATAGCACACAGCACAAGCAGAAGCATGTGTGGTTCTCTTGGACAAGAATATACAAGTCAAAATTCCATTTTACTGGCACAGTTTGTGGCCTTTGACCAGTAATGCATATTAGATGTATTGGCTGGGCTGCTTCTGCAGGATCTGATTACAAGCTTTAAGGAAGTAGCAAGTTTTTTCCTCTAAGTTTCCTAAACACTAAGTGATAAGAACTGATCATGCACTTTCATAAGATAATGGAGCACTTATAAAGTTTTTTTTAAAACCAACATCTATGCTGAGTGGGTGATGTTGTTTCATGGTCTAGCTGGGTGATTCTGGTTTATTACCTAATCCATGCCCGATGAAACACCTCTGATTGCAGTGGAACAATGGGGAAGAACTTGTTCCACTGTAACTTGCTAGTCAGTAAGCATTCTGTTCTGTGACATTTATACTGGTATCCCTAAAACAGCAGAAACACAGGCAAATTATGGAATAAAACTGTGCTTTGCACAGGGTAGGAGGCCTGTTGTGTTTTCAGTACTTTTCAGGCTGGCCAACCTCAAGCACTTTTTGGTTAAGGATGATCTGGGACCCATTCACTTCATAGCAATAGAGTTCTTTGTGCCAGTAACCCATCAGAATGGATCACCCAAGCACACAGGCTGAGGCACAGACCATGGGATCTTTCTCAGTATTTGCTTCCTTAAGAAGTGGCACACAGGGACTGCTGTACCTCTGCCCTCATGCTAGCTGGACAAGAAGGGAAGTGGTTTTTACACAGGAGTACAGAAGACTCTGCTCATGTACATACTGAAAACTACATGACCTTCTACTCTGACTATTTGATAAATTGCATATCAATATATTTTTTCCATTATTTTGCATTCGTATCTTAACCTGAAACATGCTGGGACTCTTAAAAATATTTTCTAGTCTATGCTTTTCCATAGCTTGAGTGTTTTCTTTTCCTATAAGGTTGTATTTTCTCTGTCATCAAAAGACTTTAAAATTGAAGAATATATCCTTTAAAACAAAAAGTGAAACCCAAAAAAAAAAAAAGTCTTCACATTCAAAGTCCAAGGTCTTTCAGAGCAAATATTCTTCCTGTTGTCAAAGACTATTAAACAGTGACACCCACACAGAACCTTTCCTGAAAAATACCTTCCATGTAGTGGCCTATCTGGGAGCTATTAACACTCAGTTTATTTATCTTATAGCCTGTGAGGGCTCCTTTGAGCCATTACTGTCTTTTGTGGAAAACTAATTACTAGGCATTTGCAATAACTCTGTATACTTTCATGGAACAACTATGCCTTTTCCTTAAGTATGCACACCATGTATTCTTGTAGAGTTTTGCACTAGGATAAATCACTGGGTTTGTGTGGATGTGCTTTTGCAAGTGTATTAGCAGCCAGCCACACAGTCCCTCCCAGTCAAATGTACTGGAGAAAAGTAGTTGCCTCCTCTCACCTACAGGTGTGAGTCCTCGAATTCACATTGGTCAAGACTGCAAAATCCTGAAAGGCCTTGAAAAACACCCTTCAGCCACTCTCAAGAACCCTCGTTATTAGACACACACACTCTACATCAGACTACAGCATTTGCAGCTGTCCTTCCAAAGACAGATCACACCAGTGTGGTTTTGGGTGGGTTCAGTGACAGCAAAGAGTGAATGAAAACTGATTCTTTTCCCATGTGGGTTTTAATCTGCTTTCACTATTTATCATGCTACACAGCACTTCCATTCTTCTGGCTGTCCCCCAGCTCCCCAACCCCTGGTAGTTCCCTGGCCAAGCAGGTTTTAAAGTCAGGCAAGATAAGTTATTGCCCCCCCTCGGAAGAATAAAAGGCTGCAGAGAAACCCAACATACACATATAAAATATTTTATTCCCCAGTCATAAATTCCTTCCTGTTAAAACTGACAAGAGTGATACATCTTATTCTCTTAAAAATTTACTGAGTTTGTGGGAAGGAGCAGCAAAAAGTTCTCCAGACTGATCTAGAAAAGAAGGTGAAGGTCATCAGGCTCCCCACACTGCATCACTGTCAGGCCAATACCATACCTGAGAGGAGAAACAGCTCCTCAGAGGCTCCTACTATGTGTCAGAGAGCAGAAAAACAGTAGGAAGTGAGAGCTCCTAATGAAAGTTACACAAGTTCCAATGTGTGTTTTATTATCACTACTGAACAAGTGTGCCCCTGCACCCAGTGCTTGGGATTACATCAGGAAGGGAGCTGCAAAACTACAGCAGGCAAAGCCCATGTTTCCATGAGGATACTTCCTCTCACACAAAACTTGGTTTATGTCTATTTTATCAAAAAGTGTTTGATGAGTGCCCACAGTTCACTCATTGCTAGGGAAATGGGATGGTGACCATCTCGATGCTCCCTGGATTTGTTCTGGGGCTTTCCATACTAAGAGTGTAAAACCCTGCAACTTGAGTCTGACTTCTTTTCAAGAGACTGATAGACTCCATATCCTCTGTGGACTGAACATAGAGGGGCAGATAACATAATACTTAGCAACACTTTCTTGTGTGATACTGGCAGGCTCCAGCAAAAGTCTATTAGAAGTCCAGTGAAAGCATTTAAGTGCCGATTTTGGGAAAGCTGCTATTCTTTTCTTCCTTTCCAGTCAAAGCTTTACCTTTCTATAGTGCCATCAATTCTGTGTGGTTTCAGGCTCCATTACTTAGTTTGAGTTTTAAAAATACAAGAAACAAAAACTTTCTGCCTTTGAAAATGCCAAGTTTTCTAGATGTTACAACCTGAGCTCACAAAGCTTCTCTAAATCATTGTAGAGTCATGAAAATGCATGTTAAGCCTTGTTTTATTGCTGCCTTAATTGTAGATGTTATGATGAAAAGCCCTGTACAAAGGGCTGTAAGTAGTTCTGCCATGCAAAAAACAAAGCAGACTGACTGTCCTTGGTTTTGCACATTTGATTCAGGAAAATGTCCTGACGAAGAATTTAAATGTATAACGAAGAATTTAACAATTCACATTGTCACACAATTGTACATTTTTACAATTGTAATATTGTAACATGATGTGAACGGAAAATAAGCACTAAGAAGTATTTCCCTTCATGTCTACAGCACCAGTTCTAACTGCAGAAGTGGAAAATCTGGAATAAATGTTGAAAGACTGCTGTTCTGTAAGGATGGCTATTTCTGTAAATGCTTTCTGTTTTCAAGACAGATGCAAAGTTTGGAACAGAGTCATAGCTCTATGCAAAAGTAACCATACACAAATGGTTGTCAGAATCCAACATTTTGATTTAGTGCTGTTAGCTCTGCAGCATCACACATTAAAAGATCCTTTGTTCAGATCAGCTGAGGCATGAGTTATGCTGTCATGGTAACTTGTGAGATATCACACCTCATGTTGATTGCCATGAGTCCCATGGCACCACAGCACAGATTTCACAATGAAATGCACGACTTACGAGTGTTGCATCAGAATGTGTGAACAAAATTGATCTGGCACTTTATCTTCTGAACAGTCATGCCGGCATGGAAAGAAGCAAGCACAGGACTGTGTTTAAATTCTTTGAGAAAAGGGGCATATTTTCCATTTTTAACTATACAAAGCCTATTTTTACAGAGACTAATTCAATGACAGAGTAGCCGAGCAGCAGGTCTTGAGTCTCAGGTGATTTAAACAGAACTTGGGTGCAGTTCCCATGCCACAGCTTGGCTCCACAGCACCCTAACCCTAACCCTATTTTTACAAAACCTAAATACAAAACCTATTTTTACAGAGACTAATTCAATGACAGAGTAGCCAAGCAGCAGGTCTTGAGTCTCAGGTGATTTAAACAGAACTTGGGTGCAGCTCCCATGCCACAGCTTGGCTCCCATGCCATGTCATTAGCTTGGCTACTGATTAATCCCCAGTTGTGGGAGGAAGAAAGTTTCCAGAGGAACTGCTAGGGCTGAAATGACAGTGATCATGTGGGGTCTGTCACCATCTCACACAGCTCTGCCTTCAAACGGAGCAAGAGGAGGAGCACTGAGAAGTTATCCCCAGCTCCTGATTGTGAATTAATCTGGGATGTTCCTCTCCTCACTGAGAAAAATGAAGGGTTTTGGCAATATGAAGATTTTGGCATATGGCCTGTAGAATAATAAAAAACAAAGCTCAAGAAAAAAAGACTATTATCAGACAACCTCTCCTACCCATATGCAGAAAAGACGTTTTCAACCAAGAACTGTTAATTAAGTCTTCCTCATGAAATACATGAGATTTTGGAGCTCCAGGTGAACCACTTTAATTAGTCAGTAATACTATCTTTTGGACATTTTTTTTTTCATTACACCACAAAGAGACATTAAGCAAATTAATTAAATTTTTTATCGTAGACATTTTTCTGACTTGGTACAATTGCCAAGAGACTCTTAGTCCTAGCCTCAGTGATTAAATTCTTGCCCTGTAAAGTTAGTTTTTTCTCTTGATTGCTTTTTAAAAATTTATTTGAAGACTAAAATATGTCTCCATGGTAAAATATAAATAATTTCTCAGCAGGTAATGAATAAGTATTTCCTCTGCAAGAAGAAAAAGGATATGTTTTCTGATTTGCATTACTGACAAAAGAATGTATTTTACTAGTAGCACATACCACTGTTAATTAATATAGAGCTCATTACACAAAAGTGTAAGAAGATAGATTTTTCCCTCAGTCCTTTTTAAAAGACATATTGCACATCACTTGTTCCTGGTGCCTTTTCAGTCCTTGGCACCTCTAACAGAAAACATTCTTCATTTAATGAGTGGTATCAGTAAGAATATTGTCTGCACTGCTTACACATGGATTTGTCCCTAATGTATACTAATTGCACTGATTCAGATAAAATGTGTGAAGTGCAAATGACTGCGTTACACCTCAGGTAATTATTTTTTTATTTTTCTTCCCTAAACCACCAGAAGTTTTGATTTTAAGCACATTACACCTATATTTTATAACTTATCTTTCCTTAATAAAATTAAAAGGTAAGTTGTTCCTCCTGCAGCCATAACTGTACCATGCTGGCACCCTGGCAATAAGCAGCAATGCTACTAGGCAAAAAACTCTCAAATGAAGCATCTAGTAATGGATTTAGCAGGTTTTAGCTCTGCTTGTCTAGCACACCCACCCTCCTAGCAAATACTGCTCTTGCCACTTGCCTGGGGGCTAATTGGGTTTTCTTGGCTATGCTGTTCATGGCCTCTTCACCTAATGTGAATTAAAGCATTTGGAAGCGTCTACCAAGCACAGCTAAAGGATCTAAAGTAGGTATAAATCAGGTTTATGAGAGAGAAGCCTCAGAAAAACCCAGCTTGGTAAGACATTACATCAGGATGCACAGCCTCAGGAATGGAATGAATTTGGCTCCTGCATCAGGTTGTGACTTTGCTTTCTACAGCAACTGGGGAAAGGCATTTGCTTTCAGTAAGCTGCTGTATGCATTTTTGGCAAAGCTTAGAAGAATACAAACAGGTTGCTAGTCTCTTTTACTGGAATAAATGACTAATTTTCCTCAGAAGATTTCAGGACTCCCTTATTTTAATAATTTTTTTTATTATTCTAACATGAAAAAATGAAAGGTGAAAAGAACAGCCATAGGGACATGGGCACTCCATGAAATCTTGGTTTTTAGCTTAGTTTTATCCTCCTTTGTCCCAGAAATAAATGTCTTCTTAAAGGTGAATTTTCACAAGCAGAAACTCAGTTACTATTAGTTGGAGCTGTGCAAGAACCAGAAATCCACATTTTCATTCCATTAAGCCACTTAAAAGTAAATGTGAATTGATATGACATTATGTACAAAAGCTGCAAGGGAATAATCATTGTGAATTCTTTGCAGGGTGCAAGCAAAAGAGGATTAAAGAACCAAGATACCATCTTTCTATTTTCTATTTTTCACATCCCTTCCAGTTCTTGCAAAGTGTTATATTTAACCCTAAAACCCTGTGAAATGTGAAATAAAGATATTTTCTTTCTTCTTCTTCCTGCCAACACAAACCAACCCAAGACCTCTGTGCCTGGCACTGCTTATCCCTAGCAGACACACATCTCTAGGTACACCATGTTCCTAAACTTCAGATCACCTGAAGATCAAGACACCGGAATGGATGCAAGCAATCACAGCCTTTCTCTTCCAATACTCCTAAAATGGCTTTTGATATGGTTGTTCTGATGAAGACCAGAGGTAAGACTCTGTTGGTTTACCATTTTCTCTTGAAACTTACTTAGAAACGCTGCTGAAGTCATTACTCTCTTCTACTGAAGCTCAACAGAGACAGCATCTAAATATATCAATGGTCATAAGCATCCTGGCTTAAATTAGAGCTCTGTGTGCTGTCTCCATGGAGGATACTTCAGCTCTGAGAATGACAAATCATAGAATCATAGAATCATAGAATTAGCTGGGTTGGAAGGGACCTCAGAGATCATCAAGTCCAACCCTTGACCCACCGGTGCGGTTGCTAGACCATGGCACTGAGTGCCACATCCAGTCTCTTTTTAAATGTCTCCAGGGATGGAGAATCCACCACCTCACCGGGCAGTCCATTCCATTGCCTGATCACCCTCTCCGTAAAAAAATTCTTTCTGATATCTAGCCTAAATCTCCCCTGGCACAACTTAAGACTGTGTCCTCTTGTCTTGTTGAAAGTCGTCTGGGAAAAGAGACCAACCCCCACCTGGCTACTCCCTCCTTTCAGGGAGTTGTAGAGAGCGATGAGGTCTCCCCTGAGCCTCCTCTTCTTCAGGCTGAACAGCCCCAGCTCTCTCAGCCTCTCCTCATAGGATCTGTGCTCGAGTCCCTTCACCAGCCTGGTTGCCCTCCTTTGGACCTGTTCCAGGACCTCGATATCCTTCCTGAACTGAGGGGCCCAGAACTGGACACAGTACTCGAGGTGTGGCCTCACCAGGGCTGAGTATATATAAACCTGACTCATGTGAACACCTTGTATCCTTAGAAGCCAAGAGACATATTAACATAGCTGCTAATCCCCACAAAAGCAAGATGGATCATTGTCCTTGTTTAGTGTACCTGGTATCTTCTGTCAGACAAGTAATTCTTCTTCACAGTCCAACAGTGGAAAAGAAAGGTTAAAAAAATGCATCAGTGGGATAAAAAACTAGCAATTTTGGGGCCAAAATCATGCCTGCTGTATCTTTGCAGAGAACAGCAGAGGTACCCCTGAAATGATAGCTGAATTAAAGTATTTTGTCACTACACAGATGGCAGAACAAGGTCCAGGGAGAAAAAGCAATTTTTATCCCTTGCCAAGACTGAGATAAAGCCTTAGACATTAATTATTTACAGAATACCATGTAAGCCATCATGAGGTGCTTGGTTTTAACCCCAGCACCATTTTACCCTGTGAGTGTTTTATATAATATATTAGAGGAAAAGAACAAGAAATCCTTGAATTTTAGAAGACTTTAAAGATGACCTGCATGAACTGATGAGGAGTTCTTGGTAGCTGCTGACCACACAAAGTTATGGGGAATTAGAAAAGAAAAAAAGCCAGCATCAATGTGTGCTATAGCAGTGCTTGCCAGGTTTGGCAAAAACTGTGAAAGAAAAAGGCTTACACTGGCAGGGATAAGAAGCTTTTCAGCAGAGTAAAAGCTGATAATGTTAAGTAGGAGGTCAATTTGCATGAATTAGCTGCCATTCCCACTCATCAGCACACTACTGTACACTTATGTATATAATTGGGCACATGAACTATTTTTAGTGGAGTTTGCCCATCCAAACCCAAAATCTTCCCACAGGGTATGTTATAACAGGTATAGTCATTTTTAGTTAGTTTTCATTGATCACTGGTCAATTTAAGAAAAACTAATCATGTATGGAGGTGGGTTTACAAAGCCTATTTTTGCATGACAGGAGGATCACCGGAGGCCAAGAGCTATTTCCAGCAAAGCTTAGCAAGTTCAGAATTTAGTAATTCTAAAGGGCAGATAAGGGGGCAGATAACACTGGCACTTAGAAAATACTTGAACTTCATTTGCTGCTCCCTCTGTATGGTTTACTTCCTCTAAGAACACTTCAGTTCTCAGTGACTGAAGGAGAAACCTCTGATTAAATACAGATAACCCACACTCAGGTGACTTTTACCACTGGGAGGATGTATTTAAAAGCTTTGTGCCTCTTCTATATCTCTCCTTTACAAACCTCAGAATAGCTATTATGTAGTTAATGCTGACATCATAACAGTGAGGTGAATAGAGAAACTGAGGCAGAAGGACTAGAGAGAAAAAGCAGTGACAGAATCAGGCTTGGAAATAAAGCTCTTCCAAGTATACACTGCAGTTTCAGTTTTATAAGATGTCTAGTAGCACTGGGTTATTCCTCTGCTGGTGATATTATGAGTACAGAGACAGCTTCACAATTTATCAAGGTTTCCTCTCTGTGGTTGCTGCTTGTAAAAACCATGCACAGAAAATGTAGTAAGAATTTTCCTTGTTTATGACTGAATCAATCCAGAGCTTCTGCAAGTGGCCTTCTGCTGACACAGTTTTCTCTGATTCAGCTCTCAGCTGCTTGTCATCACCACTCTGCCTAAGAAAACTGACCTCGTCGATCTGGTGGTACAGATAATCATATTGGGTGCTTCTAAAAAGACAGATGGTTAACTGATGCTGATTAAATGGGTGATCTGACCTAACTCTCTTGTTTTGCTACTAGAAGAGTGAAGATGAGTTCTGTCGACCCATCCATGAAGTTACTCCCCCAAGGTAGAAGAGGCAGCAGCTCACAGAAAGAACTTCTCCCACCAGCACAGCTGTCTTTATAGTGAGCATACACTTACAGCTTAAGTTGCAGATCCAGCTGTCATCCCAACCACTGGTGTTCCATTAGAAGATGTTAAATATTTCCCCTATATAAACAATATAATCAATCCAAGCAGGAAGTTGTTAGTATTCTCTCTGACTCCCAGAAGGTAACTGTGCACTGGCAAAGACAGCATACATACTTGCAAGTATGTAGTCCATACAGAATAGAATAAAACACCTCTTTGTTTGTTTGTTTGTTTAAGAAAAAAAAAAAAAAGTTTTCTGCATCACTTTCACAAAAGACACCTTTACAGAGAGAGCTCCTGTAGGGTTCCAGACTCTTGCAGGCCATGAATAGGCACTATGCATACAAACATTGAAAACCTTTAGATAGTTCTTGGACACCTCAGCACTATATTAATAGGCAGCAGTCCATTTTCAGGCAGTCTCTAATTGTGAGCAGAGAAGAAGGCTTACATAGCATGTAATATTTTGCCTAGGTGTCGCTACCATGGAGAACTTAATTCCAGGTTATTTGAATTGGATTCAGCTGAATTATATACCTGTTGAAACTTCCACTTGAGATGATTCTTGTACCAAAGATTTTTTCCATCACATTTTTATTTTTATTAGCATTTACTAAGTAGATAACTGGAAGGAGAGGAGGGTGATGCAACATACTATTTCAGACCTTTAAAACAGGCTTTCCATCCAGCACATGTACTTCATTTATACTTTACCTATTTCTTCTTATCCTTCAGCTTCCTAAATTTGCTGAAGGGGTCAAATATGCTATCTCTATCCACCAAAAATAGTGGATTAGCTCCAAAATCCACTTTTAAAGAGCTTGACAAGCTAGCTCTTGTCAAGAACATCCAATAAATATGCTACAAGGCACTTAAAGGGCTCTGGGGATCATCTGGTCAGCTGAGACTTCACAGGTAGACATTTTTTGTTAAATAAATTTACTTGGGATAGCAATACAAGAGCACAAAGTGTTAGCTCCTAAATTTCTTAGATAAATTCATTTCTTGTTATTTAGTAACAAAGGCCACACAAACTGTAAATTATCTGAAGGACTGCACATTAATTCTGATTTTCCTAACCAATAAAAACCTGTGACAATAAAATATGCCTCCACTAAGGAAGAGATCCTATGAATCCCCTTATCCTGAACTGCTATTACATGAAAGCAGCTGGCAGATTAACTGGAGAACTGGGTGAAGACATGGAACTAGTAAGCACTGCATTTACTAAGATGCTTGTACCAGAAGAAATACTGGCAAGAATATTACCAGATTCAGCTACCACTAAGCCTTCCATTTGAAAATATTTAAGTGCAGGGCAAGGCTCACAACAAGCTTCACAAGGCTTCACAACAGAAGCAGCTCAGTGTACTGACACAGCTGGTTGACAGAACTTCTGTAATGGATTAATTACTTTTCAGGGTTTGCAGCAGGGAAAGTTTTTGTGATTATCTGCTTATTTTTCATCTTATCATTTAACAATGCCACCAACACATGACAGCAATCCAAATGACCTTTTGCCTAGAGAAGTATAAGTAATAGTCTCCATAAAATGATTTGGCAGCTCTCATGTGAATGGTGCAGCACTGCAGAGAGTGAAACTTTGGCTAGATGTTCAGCTGGAACTAATCAGGACAACTCCACTGACCTCATCAACTTACTGTCTTTATTGATTTATTTGATTAGTGATCTGGTATCATTGCAGCCTATTACCTCCTTACTAACTAGATCAGTTTGAGTTCACAGTTTCTATGATTCACCCTCCTCCACTTAGACGAGTGATTTGCCTTTCTTCCTCAAGGTTGCATCAGTAACATTATCAAGTTCTGTTTTAATGCAAAATGAACTCTAAAGAATGCATAAAACTTTATTGGAAAAACTCCCTGATTATTGTCTTTAATGATTTTTTATTCTATGTGACCTGTATAAAAGTGAAAAGATACTATTTGTATTAAATGGTACTCATGTACATGAAGCATAACATGGTGTATAAGCAGAGCAAATTAACTTGAGCTGCTTTTTGTTAATGCATCATTACCCATAATGACTAAAACCATTCGGTGACACCTGCACATTGCCATGCAGAGTACATACAAGAGTTTAATTTATTCTAACTGACTAAGTAATTTTACAGGTAGAACAGAAGGAATGGATTCCTGCTCATCCTTCCACAGACTGCTGGTTTTACAGCACTTCCAGGTCCAAACTGCACAGACATACTAGAAGTTGGGCAACCACGTAAAATGCTGTCATTTTCTTACAGTGCAAAAATGCAGAAAAACTCCCCAAATTGTTCTGCTTTTTTTTTTTTTTCTATTGGATTTAAAACAAAACAAAACAAGTAAGGAAATCCCTTTTGAAATGGCATTTACAGGGTTCTAATCAAATCCCTGCATCTTAAATGGAGAAGCTGTCTAGCTTTTTCTCTAGTGATGAAGAAAGAGATTTTTCACTTTATGGTGTTGAACACTTTAAAGAACAGTTTCAACAGCTGGTCTCTGCAAATAAAAATCCAAACTAGCAACCTGCATTAATTCAAAACTGAGCAGTCATTGCTCTCTGGCTTCCAAAGCCCTGGGCCATGCTGATAAATCTCAGTAACATCATTCCACTTAAAACATACATACATTAAACATCAAACTCTCAAATACTGTTCAGCAAAGTAATTGCTGAAGTCCATTCCTTGGTCTTAGGATTCAAATGTATTTTGTATTTCAGTAGCTCCTATACAATTCAGCTCTGACTCTGCACCAGTATCTTGTCTCAACAGTACAGATTATGAATACAGAGTAACTACTCAAGCAATGCGTCAAGCTGTGGTTGAGAAAGCTAAAAAGCCACATGCCAGTGAGCATGCTCAGTCCCACTTGCAACAGCTCCTAAAAGACTTTAAAAACAAACTTATGCAAGTCACCATTTATACCATCATATTGCTTATGATACCACAAATGGAAGACAGATTCTCATAGAAGAAACAACACAGGACATCCATAGCCATTTATATTTTCAGGTGGAGCAGAAGATTTTCTTTTCCAAAGCACAGAGACCAGCTCTAAGCTCCCTAGAGAATGTCTGGGCTGTTTCCCTTTGCTTGGGAGAGCTCTAACTGAGCCATCTCACTACTCTCAGGCAATGGTCTGGTAAAAGAAGCAGTCTTCACTAAAATAAGGCTCTTAGATGACTGTGTAAGTCCTGCTCCTTTCTCCATGTAAAAGAAGAAACATTTCTGCCTAGTTTCTCACAAGTGAGACCTCTTGAAGGGCACACTGAATGTTTACTTCAAGGTTGCCATCTCCATGAATCAGTTCTGCAAGAACCATACTCTTCCAGTGTTGAGATGCCTCTGCTTTAGAGTTCCTACACTGCAGCCAGCTACCCAGACACACTGCTGAATAGTGGCTGGTCTAGGTCAGCAGCATTAAGGGACAGAAATCACACACCAGAAATGAGATGTGAGCCAAGAGCAGGCCACTCTCTCAGACATGCTACTTGCAAGTTAATTATCTGGATACAAATGCCAACAAACAAACTACAGAAAATCACTGACACACTGGAAACAGAAGCATTGTAAAGGGGCAGCTTTCAGGGTGGCCTGAATTTGAAACCTTCCCAAAACCTGCATGTTCCCTTTCCTGTGCAGACTTCAAGCCCAGACATTTGGATCAATACACAGTATGGGAAAACCCAGTCAGTTTAAGTAAGCCAGGCTTACCACTGGGTGTAAAGAGTGACACAACTTGAATTTTTGTTGCATCAAGAAGCAGGTCAGCCCGCATGTAGAGGAGAGGATAGGCCACAAGATCCCTAGATGTGAGGTTCCTCAGCACCAGACAGCACTGCTGGACCTGTAGCACGAAAATGTTTACATGATTCCATAAGAGGAGAGACAAACTCAGAGACAACATTACTGAGGGAAAGAGATACAAATTCTATAGTTTTAATGCTTTTTATTTCTTTAAGTGATTTCGTTCCCTGGTCCTTAAAAAACAAAGTAACAAATAAAAAGTATCTCTACACAAACTATGTATCCTTTCCCAGAAAACTCAAATAAATCCAAACGGTAAAAAGAAGACCATCTTGGATTAGCATAGGATATGTTAAATCTACCTGAGAAAACCAGAAGATCTTGCCTTGCTATATAGGCTGTGAAAACATGACTTCTCAAGAAACACATGAATGGGATAAACACTAGTAAGGGAAAGAGCAGGTTCACTAAAGGCCAAGTGGATTCACAAATGTGCATTACAGTCTGACTGGGGAAAAACTTTGGCAGGGAACTGCAAAATGTTTTTTAATTGTCATAGCAGGATGGCTGGAGATTAGCTCTTCAACAGATGAGGAAAGGATCAGAAAGCAGCCTGCTTCAGAATGGACCTGACCTTTTTATGAAAGCAGCTATGGCAAGGTTGCCAGCAACAGCTGGAGATTACAGTTAGTGACAGAATAAGGCCCTTTGTTTACCTTTAGAGACACCAAGCTTCCAGATCAAAAAGACCTTCTATTCTGCAGGGAGTCAGATGCCAATAATATCTGCACTACTGTGCACACACAGGGACAAGCATGATGCTTGTGAGATGTGGAGCCTGTCTGTGCACAGCACATCCCAAAGCCTCCATGCTTTAAGGTTGTCCCTGGCCTTTCCAAACATACATTCCTATGTCAGACCTATGAGAATTGTATTTCAGACTCTTCTTTTTCCTTTTTTACTCATTGTCTAAGACAGCAATGTTTAAGACAGTAAGAAAGGCCAAACTTTGTTTAAACTGCAATGAAGACTGATAGAGGGAGAATGGGGCTTAGCATTCCCTGCAGGGCTCTGAAGGAGCTTTAGAAAGAAGCAGGTAAACTACACAGAAAACATGTAATCTGTTATTAGGAGTTAGCCCTAGATGGTTGCAAGTGGCCAATATAGTATCTAAGGATTAACAAGGGGTATTAACTTGGTGGTTATAAAAATAGTTAGTGCAAGGGATAGGGAGAGAACAGCTCTGTTGCCATGTTGGGCCTGTTGAGATGTTCAGGGTTCCTGAAAAGTGTGAACAAAACCCAACCAAAGAGTCCCCAAACGTAATATATTTAAACATAAACATCTTAAATCATTTTTGTAAAGCCTTTTGAAAATAAGAAAGTAGCAAAGGAAACTTTAGTGGAAAGCTATCTCATGGATTACCAACCATGTTTGTAAAAAGAATGCAAAGAAGCTTAAATTGCTATTTTCCGTGTGCTGACAGATTAATATTGCTGCTATCCAAAATTCAGGAACATAGCTAATATTGGTTCAATTAATATCTTGAGGAGCTGCAGCCAAGCAGGGATTGGAAAAGCACAAACATCACATGGTCATTCATTTATTATTTTTTAACTGCTTAATAAAATGAGGGATTATTCATTTGGAGAGGGATTGTTTCCCAGAAAAGACCAGAAGAGGGAGCAAAACGCCACTGTATTTTTTAATGAGAGTTTTTTCATTGCAGTCTTCTAAACTGTCCTATTATGAGATCAGATATATTTCCTTCTCCCTTCAAGCACAACACCTGAGTTCAGAAGACTGACAGGCTCATACACTAAATATGGCTGAAACAGAGTCATGCTTCCAACTAGTCACTATCCATTGGAATTGGTTTTACAGGAAGTGATTACTTTATTCATATTTGAGATCTTTAGGAAGCCAGTCAGGACACAGTGGCCCAGCATTTTTCTGAGCAAATATTCAGTTCAAAGGGCTCACTGGAGACCAAGAGGTCATGAGGAAAACGATAGGACAGTCAGAGAGCTTACTTTCTGTTAGGACTGGATACTCATTTTCTACACCATCTTTACACATCTCTAAAACAATCAGACATTCGGTTCTTAAAACAGAGATGATTAATGCATTTGTTAGGCCACAAGAAGAGTGCAGGAGAATATCTAGAAGGTTTAGTACAAAAGTAACTGAGCAGCAGCATAATAGGTAAAATTCAAAAGTCAAGGGTGAAGAAACGTACTGCAAAGAACAGTTGAAGACAACTCAAACACAAATAGGCTTTTAAATAATTGTTACCTCTTTGAGGGACGACTTCAAACTAAGTGCAGGCTCCTGCCTTCTGCTCTGCTTCTAGCACCATTCAGGAGAGATTAACATTAAGCTGCAGAGAAGACAGAATATTATCTTACTTCATAAGCTTTGTGCACCTTGCATTTAGCTTTTTTCTAAAAGCAAAAAAAGTCTGGAAAAGAGCAACAATTATTTTAAAAGGGGGGATTAGTTGCACCCCAAGAAAGATACATGAAAACTTAACTTGTTCTTTCTGGGAAGTGAAAAAAAAACAAAACCAAACCACCAGAAATCACCACACAGGAAAAAAAAAAACAACACCAAAACCAAAACCAACCCAATAAAAAAGAAGTAACACATTTACTGCATAAAAGTTTCATCATTCTTTTGTATCTGCAAGCCCCTGAATGAAAATGCCTGGGGAATCTTTGCTGAAATTCATCAGACCAAAGAAGAAACTTTGAAAGTACACTGTACTTTACTTCTTTAGTTTTCTAATTGGAAAATGATAAAGGCAAAAAGCATATATATATATATATATATATATATTAAAAAACAAACAAAAAAAAGGCTTAGAGACATATCCTAGGAGTGTAAGAAAAATGTCTGCAATGCTAGTAGTTCAGATTACATGTTCTCAGTACTCTGAGACTTCATGGTTAAGATGATAAGCTCACCCTGGGCACTTTTTAGAGTTTGCAAAGTATCCAGCATTGACCACGGTCAGAACAGTGCCAAACCACTGAATTGCTCTGATATAACCCTTGACACATTCCTAAAGGTAAATGTAGTCAAGTTAATGGGTCAAGTTAAGGACAGGGAGAGATCACCCACTAATAACCATCACAGCAAAACAGAGTCTGCTCAGAGAAATTAGTTTAATTTATTGCAAACCAAATCAGAATAGGGTAATAAGAATTAAGCCAAATCTTAAAACACTTTCTCTGCACCATTTATTTCTTCCCTGGCTCAACTTCACTTTTGAATTCTCTACCTCCTCCATCCCAGCACTGCAGGGGGATGGGGAATTGGGATTGCACTCAGTTCATCATATGTTGTCTCCATCAGTCCTTCCTCTTCTGGGGAGAACTCCTCACACTCTTCCCCTGCTCCAGCGTGGGGTCCCTCCATGGGAAACAGTCTTTCACAAACTTCTTCAATGTAGGTCCTTCCAACAGGCTGAAGTTCTCCATGAACTGCTCCAATGTGGGTCCCTTCCATGGGGTACAGTCCTTCAAGAACAGACTGCTCCAGAATGGATCTGCCATAGATCACAAATCCTGCCAGCAAACCTGCTGCAGTGTGGACTCCTGTCTCAACAAGTCCTGCCAGGTGCCTGCTTCAGCATGGGCTTCTCACAAGGCCATAGCCATGTGGTCCACCCACGGGCTGCATGTGGGTGTCTTTTCCACCATTAATCTCCAGGGGCTGCAGGGCAACAGCCTGATTCACCATGGTCTTCACCAGGGAGAACATTCCAACATCTGCAGCACCTCCTCCCGCTTCCTCACTGACCCTGGTGTCTGCAGAGTTACTCCTCTAACTTATTCTCAATCCTCTCTCCAACTGCAGCTTGCTGTTACACAGGTTTTTTCCCCAGTTCTTAAACGTGTTATCACAGAGGTGTTATCACCATTACTGATGGGCCTGGCCTTGGTCAGTGGTGGGTCAGTCTTAGAGCCAGCCATCTCTATTGGACATGGGAGAAGCTTCTAGCAGCTTCTCACAGAAGCCACACCTGTAGTCCCCCTCACTATCAAAGCCTTGCCATGCAAACCCAATACAGTGCACCATACATCAGGGATTTTCATTCACTCTTCAGTCAATAATATTTCCCATCTGTGTTCCTTACCTTTCTGGGTGAATAGGTTCCTGTCTTCCATCCAAATGCCCTGTCAAAGACATAATAAAGATAAGGCCATCACTATAGTCCAAATGACAGGACTTGCACCTTAACAGCGTTGAAAAGCAATCCTCAAAGCAGATGTTTGCCTCTGTGAAATATTTTGAAGGATTCTAGCATTAAGAATTCTTCAAGTCCAGCAAACCAGACTTTGAAAAACAATATTCTAATTAAAAAAAAAAAAAAAAAAAAGTAGGTCAAGCAGGCCCTCTGAACAGCATCAGTACAATTCAGAAGTCATAATGTCCCTCTTCCACATGGTGACAGGATAAAAAGAGTCCAAGATCCACAAACACTAAATCCCTGATGAGTTCAACACAAGAAATGGGTTCTAAGGTATTTGTTAAAAATCAAACAAGAAGTTTGGCACACAAGTGAAGGGAAAAAAACAGAACAAGAACAAAAAAAAAAACCAAAACCAAACAAACAACACAACATGTTCTTTTAAGTTCCACTGTAGACCCACAAGGCCATCTTTCTTCTATCTGCAGTGTACCTCTTAAAGACAACTGATCATCTCTTTTGCCATGTTTCCTTTGGTATTGGGTTTCAGCATGTATTTAGTTTATTTTTCCTTCCTTCAAGACAGAATTACATTGCAATAAATCTGATTGCAAAAGAACTATTGTTCTAGCATGTAATGGTCTGAGGCAGTAAGAAAAGAATAGCATTTTGAGTATAACCACAATGAATAACTGAAAAACCAAAATCTGAACCTCCTAGGCAAACCACATCAAGGTAAGCATTGTAATGAATGTTAATACATGTAGGAAAGTAATAATGCACTGAAAATGCACCCCAAGTAATTTTAGCTTATTCCAGCAATGCAAACTTACAGAGCTAGAAAAGCCCTGGCTTTGTCTTCAGCATTGTCTCTGGAAGTCCCACAACATACACAAAAAACACACACTACAGACCCTGTACTTAACAGACATGAGTAAAATTTCACTATTGCTCTGCCCTATTGCAGTATGTTTCAGAAGTAAAACACTGAGCACCTTGAAAAAAACCCTTCCTGCACCATCTACTTTACATACAGACCAGTTCTTGCCACTGGCTTGCTCCAGATTCACACCTAGTAATGCCCAAATGGGTGTGAGACTTTAAGTCCTCTCCATCCAAGATACCTCTTCTTGCTGGTGAAAATACATCTTGTAAACTACTACATTGTAATACTAGATAGTACCTCTGTTTCAACTAACACAGTCTGCAAATGCACTAATACTCCATTTGTACAATTTACACCTTCAAGAAAGAGTATTGCATCATGACTGCTGGCAGTCACTCACACAGCAGACATCTGCAGGGTCACACGTAAGGCAGAGAAGACAACAGCTCATTTTACAGACTGATCTTTAGTGCTGAAAAACTCACAGGTACAGTATTTTCCCCAAGAGCATTATTTCCTTATTTCAGAAGTTTATCTATCCTGAATTAAGGCAGTTTAAAAAAAAAAAAACAAAAAACCCCAGCTTCCTCACAAAATATTAAAGTAGTATTGCCACAATGTCCCTCCACATGCACCAGAAGGGTCAGCCACGAAGCTCAACTTGCAATGCTTAGTGTGAAGCATAAATATTTAAAGTGCAAAGCCCAACAAAAAATAAGAGGGATACAGATGCTTGAAATCTGCATTCTGTAAAGAAAGGGAGAACATTTGGCTGCATCAGTGGGCTTCAGTCCACATCAAAGGCTTAAAGAAGCTTAAGAATTTACACTACTGTAATTTCCTAAGGTAGTTTAAAAGGCACTTTCAGCTCCTTCCTCTGACAGAGGTAAGGGGGACCAGTAGTTTTACTATGAGGCTTGTGATAGTAATTTACATACAACGGGCTTCTGGAATCATGCAAGACACAGAAACCTTACTTCACAAAACTACCGTCCTTACAATCATTGTAAAAAGCCTAAAAGCAGGAGTGAAGTGCACTATGAAGGTTCAAAACCAAATAGCAAATAAAAGAAACAGAGAATGCTTTGAGTTCAAACTTGTATCTTTCCAGTCAATCCCCTAATTCTGGAAGCCTGACATGATTTTGGCAACAAGAGAAGTGAAGATGCCAGTTTGAAGTGGTTCCATTGAACGTGTGTATAACCTCACCACCCATTAAGTATATGGATTTAGGTGTGTTTTATTATAAGCAAATCAGCTTTATTGTGGTAAGCGAATACTGTCAAGATTACAGCATTGTTGATGTGTAAAGGCACGGTAACAAAATATTGTGGTGAAATGTTATAAACTGCATATTG